>NW_026290853.1:367500-452607 GCF_023373465.1 Oncorhynchus keta | reverse complement strand
AAAATATAACCACAACGTAGACATCAAAGAATCGCACCAAGACTCACGGACCAAGGACGGACCTCCCATACACTGCACCCGCACCTTACACACCCCACCTCCCATATAAAAAATAGGGGGTCATTCAGACCACAAAAATAGATCTCTAATAGCACTATAGAGTTACCGTGACCACGGACTCTCAAAAAATACTTACCTTTTGTCACTCCACATACACATTACTCAAAACAACAACAAAAAAAGAGGGGGGAATGTGTATGTGTATATATATTTATTTATTTAGTTTCTGGAAGTAGGGGTTACCATGGACCCTTGATGAAAAGAAACCTTCACCAACCCACCAACCTTCTAAAAAAAAAAAAACGTTTTTGTAGACACCCACCAACACCCCCAACACCCACCAACACCCCCAACGGACAAACTTTTTTTCTCCAACTACTCTGGGGACCCCGACCTGGCGACTCCCCCGCAGCGATTAAACCCTAAGCAATTAGGCTCTTCCATACACCAAGCAAGAAGACAGGAGGAAATGGATAGACCGGACTCCTTCGGGACCTCTTGGGGTCCTGTTGGCAGACCAATCGGCTCAACCCTCCCAGCCCCACAAAAACAGGAGACTCTGGTACCGCGCTGAAGGAATTGGATTGGCAGTATGTTCAGTAGCGCGTGTTTCATCCTAGCGGGTTGGGGCAGTTGAGTCTTGAGATATCAGCTGATTTAAGAATGTAAGAAGATACATTTGATTTGAGTAGCATCTGCAGCAACATGAATGGTAGCTTGAACCTATTTTAATGTCTCTGGCTCTTCTTTGAAAACACACTCATGCTTTGAAACCACCTGCTGTAGTGTCAATGTCTCTGTGGTGACATGTTTGATTTCATCCCAGTTCAATTGTATTTCCTCCAGCCACCCTCACCCTAGTAAACTGGGGCCATTTCCTTCCAATACTAAGAGATACAGACTTTTCTTTTGTCCTTGATATTCCACTTTAATATCAGCAACTCCAGTCATCTTCTCCCCTGTGTACATGTTGAGTTTAATGGGGGTGTCCTATTATCCCACAACACTTTTCATGTTTGAATTTACAGTCAAACGAGGCATGTTTACCTTTGCAAAGATAACCGGCTCTATTGGCTGCTGCTCCGCTGCTTTCCCTTCTTCGAAACCCAGCGCGCTCAGAGCTGTTTTACTGTATGACACAGAGTCCTGCCCCTGCAAATCCAGAGCATTTCTATGTGCAGACTCCATGGCCAGGGACAGTAGGATTGCATTCTTAAATGTGAGATTAGGCTCTGATAACATGCGTATTTGTATCCTGTCATCATTAATCCCACACACCAGCCGATCGAGTAGCATTTCCGATAATGTCTTCCCATAGTTACAGTCCAGTGCTAGTTCTCAACTCAGACACATGTTCCCCCATCAATTCCCTAGCTCTTCTCATTCTGTGTAACAGTTTTGTTTCCGTCCCTCTCCTCACCCATACCTGTGACCCTCTGCACACATCAACATCTGACACCCTCAAAGCATCGTTACCTATCACTCCACAAAAGGCCTTTGCAGAGCAAGGGAAACAATTACTTCAAGGCACTGTTGCCAACTTAGCGACTTCGTCGCTATATTTAGTGAGTATTCAGACCCCTCTAAGGACACATTTTCAAAATAGCGACAAATCTAGCGACTTTTTCTGGTGTTATTAGAGACTTTTGGAGACTCTGACGTGAACGCACGTATCGTTCTTACTCTTCTCAATGAGCAGCAGGTGCTGCCATGGGCCCCACCCCCCGTCCCAGAGCACTCACATGTGGCCCAGTCCTCGAGCAGCAGGTGCTGCCATGGGCCCCACCCCCGTCCCAGAGCACTCACATGTGGCCCAGTCCTCGAGCAGCAGGTGCTGCCATGGGCCCCACCCCCGTCCCAGAGCACTCACATGTGGCCCAGTCCTCGAGCAGCAGTGAGAGCAGGAGATGTTCACCCCTCCGCGTCCAGACTGCAAATGAATCGCCGCTGGCTGAGTAAACCCTGTATTGAACCAATACTGCCATCTGTTGGTAAACATAATACTTAACATACATATACCAGGTTACTACACTTTTGATATGATTATTTTTGTTTACAATTCTATACATTTTGCTTTCAATTGTTTGGTTTTTGATTTCAACCTCCATTATTTCCCTCTTTCTCGAAAATATAATGTTTACATTTTCAAATTTATTTTTCATGTTTACGATATATTATATTTAAAATTCAATACATATGGCATGTAATTGGCCCCATAGAAAACTCTCCCATTCCTGGGTCAGATGGCAGGTGGTTCGTGTTGGGCCTGTAACTGAAAGGTTGCTGGATGGAATCCCTAAACTGACAAGGTTCAAATCTGTCGTTCTGGACAAGGGTCAGACTGTTCCATGGTAGGCCATCATTGTAAATAAGAATTTGTTCTTAACTGAATTGTCTAGATAAATGAGGAAGAAAGGACCGACTTGTAGGAAACTCTGCCTCCAGCAGGTGGTGTAGTTTCGCTCACCAAGCAAGGAGTTTTGCATGGAGGTCAATCAGTGTCGAATTTGGTCAATAAAAAAATAGATGGCTTATTTGCTATGTGAGGTTTATTTGACCCAATAGAAGTTTTGTAAGCATGTAGATAGGACACGTGACATCCCCACAACTTTGAGAAAAAACACTTTATATCGGAGTCTCGAGATGTCCATGCACATAGAATGAGGCAAGATGCACAGCATCTTTCTCCACAGTATACAAAAAAAATGATTTCAACATCCATTATTTCACGTTTCCTTGAAAATATCATGTTTACATTTTAAACTTTATTTTCCATGTTCATGATTTATTTTGTTTTAAATTCAATCCATGCAATTGGCCCCATACTTTTGATTAATCTCGCTCTGTAGAAACAGAGCACAAACTCTCGCGATGTTTCCGTGCTTTGTGAACAGCCTCTTGGTCTGAACACAAATAAGCTGCTTGCGCATCTCAGCTGACGCGGCGGGAACGGGGAGAGCTCGAGACCCTGGCGGAGGTGAGTTGTGTTTCCGGTAATAAAGAGTCTCTAACGTCATGATAGATAGTGTTAGAGTACATGGTACAGAGAGATACAGCTCCGTGTCACTGAGCTGCGCTCCGCTGGGAAACAGGGTGTCTGACAGGGCTGAGTAAGGAGAAGAGACCGCTGGTCTGCAACTAGTCACAGCTAATTGTCCTTCCTCTCTCCATCCCAGCCCGAATCTCCTTTCCCTAACATGTGTATGCATCTAACCCACACCCTTAGTATATTCATCAGTCGCAGCTCAATCCGTTTCTAAACAGCTCCGGGTGTAAAGCCCGTTCTGTTCGCTCCTCGCCTTGCGCTGTGAAAGGCGACATTGTATTCGCGAGACCCAACCGGGCTGCTGCTGCTGCACGTGACTAAACCCCGCTGTAATAACGGTGTATCTGAACCCATAACCTAACCATAATCTAACCCATCTGCTCTTATATCATCTAGCTGAAGGTGAGACGTGTGTGTGTGTGTGTGTGTGTGTGTGTGTGTGTCAGTCCCATGTTTCCTATGTGAGTTGTGTGGAACAGTGAGTGAAGGAATCGGACTAATAGTCTTATTTCTTCCTGGAGCATACAGACTCCTCCCCTCTCTCCTCTCCTCCCTTTTATCCTCCTCTCTCCATTCCTTTCCTCTCCTGTCCTCCTCTCACCTCTCCTCATCTCTCCTCCTCTCATCTCTCCTGCCCTCCTCTCCCTTGTCCTCATCTCTCCTCCTCTCCCTCATCTCTCCTCCTCTCATCTCTCCTCCTCTCATCTCTCCTCTGCTTCTAACTACAGAATTGTGTGTGTACATCTCTACAGGAAGAGGAAGTGACACACTATAGCTGCAGAGTTCCATATTTAGAATGGTTGGAAAAGAACTGTGAAGCTCTGTGTTTTAACACCGAGAACACTTCAGAAGAGATGGAATAGTAATTACTATCTTTTTATCTGAGAGGGGCAGATGCAACAACAACAACTGCAATAGCAAGAACAATATCACTAGTAAAACATCTATAACAATAATCATTGGAATGACAGCCACATAACTGTGTGGTCCTTCTGTAGCTCAGTTGGTAGAGCATGGCGCTTGTAACGCCAGGGTAGTGGGTTCGATTCCCGGGACCACCCATACGTAGAATGTATGCACACATGACTGTAAGTCGCTTTGGATAAAAGCGTCTGCTAAATGGCATATATATTATTATATTTTATTATTATAACCTTATTATTAAGAACAGTAGGAAGAATATCACTAGTAAAACATCTATAACAATAATCATTGGAATGACAGCCACATAACCTTATTATTAAGAACAGTAGGAAGAATATCACTAGTAAAACATCTATAACAATAATCATTGGAATGACAGCCACATAACCTTATTATTAAGAACAGTAGGAAGAATATCACTAGTAAAACATCTATAACAATAATCATTGGAATGACAGCCACATAACCTTATTATTAAGAACAGTACATTTACATTTACATTTAAGTCATTTAGCAGACGCTCTTATCCAGAGCGACTTACAAATTGGTGCATTCACCTTATGACATCCAGTGGAACAGCCACTTTACAATAGTGCATCTAGTAGGAAGAATATCACTAGTAAAACATCTATAACAATAATCATTGGAATGACAGCCACATAACCTTATTATTAAGAACAGTAGGAAAAATATCACTAGTAAAACATCTATAACAATAATCATTGGAATGACAGCCACATAACCTTATTATTAGTAGTTATAGGTCCTTAGTGTGCTTACGTACCAGGGTTTCCGTTAGGAAAATGTGTCTCTGGACCCATATGCATTGGTTGGTAATCTGATTATGGCATCCACCCACAGAATCACATTTACATTGTGGTAATTCACCCACAGTGCTCAGAATGTTTACATTATGGTAATTCACCCACAGTGCTCTCAGAATGACAGAATGACATTTACATTATGGTAATTCACCCACAGTGCTCAGAATGACAGAATACATTTACATTATGGTAATTCACCCACAGTGCTCAGAATGACAGAATACATTTACATTATGGTAATTCACCCACAGTGCTCAGAATGACAGAATTACATTTACATTATGGTAATTCACCCACAGTGCTCAGAATGACAGAATTACATTTACATTATGGTAATTCACCCACAGTGCTCAGAATGTTTACATTATGGTAATTCACCCACAGTGCTCTCAGAATGACAGAATTACATTTACATTATGGTAATTCACCCACAGTGCTCTCAGAATGACAGAATTACATTTACATTATGGTCATTCATTTTGGCAGAACATGCAACTCCAGGATGCAATGATGTCCTTCTTACCAAATTCCGATACACTTTGAAGAAGTTAGAGTAACTGTCCACGTTTACTTTTCCTCAGCCAACAAGTAACGGACAGCAAAATCACTAGTCTGTCACAGTACTGTCCCCAATAGTACAAAAGTGTACCTATTCTATTGGTCAGCTCGTCATTCTGTGAGAAAAATAAATAGCCTATTCCAAACAAACTCTGGGACAATAGATCCCAAATTCATACCAGGGAGCCTAGGCTACATCCCAAAACTTATTTTTTTATTTTATTTTTATTTCACCTTTATTTAACCAGGTAGGCTAGTTGAGAACACCTTTATTTAACCAGGTAGGCTAGTGGAGAACACCTTTATTTAACCAGGTAGGCTAGTTGAGAACAGCTTTATTTAACCAGGTAGGCTAGTGGAGAACAAGTTAAAAGTATTGAGGCTGATGCAACAGATCAAAACATTTTATTTAAAAATATTGATAAAATATTATTTCTTCACATTACAACTGCGCAGCAATGCTCACACAGCAGTAGGCTACGCGCGGATTTTGTTCCATAATGCAATTAGTGGAAACCACCTTGTCAAAAGCACACTGCACATATGAGCGGTTTCATGTGACTGAAAATATCTGTTAGAAACTTAGAATGAGGGGAGATCTAAAGATGCAACAACTAGCATGGGATGCTAATATGATTAGGATTATCATCAACTAGCATGGGATGCTAATATGATTAGGATTATCATCAACTAGCATGGGATGCTAATATGACCAGGATTATCATCAACTAGCATGGGATGCTAATATGATTAGGATTATCATCAACTAGCATGGGATGCTAATATGACCAGGATTATCATCAACTAGCATGGGATGCTAATATGATTAGGATTATCATCAACTAGCATGGGATGCTAATATGGCCAGGATTATCATCAACTAGCATGGAATGCTAATATGATTAGGATTATCATCAACTAGCATGGGATGCTAATATGATTAGGATTATCATCAACTAGCATGGGATGCTAATATGATTAGGATTATCATCAACTAGCATGGGATGCTAATATGACCAGGATTATCATTAACTAGCATGGGATGCTAATATGACCAGGATTATCATTAACTAGCATGGGATGCTAATATGACCAGGATTATCATTAACTAGCATGGGATGCTAATATGACCAGGATTATCATCAACTAGCATGGGATGCTAATATGACCAGGATTATCATCAACTAGCATGGGATGCTAATATGACCAGGATTATCATCAACTAGCATGGGATGCTAATATGACCAGGATTATCATCAACTAGCATGGACTGCTAATATGACCAGGATTATCATCAACTAGCATGGGATGCTAATATGACCAGGATTATCATCAACTAGCATGGGATGCTAATATGACCAGGATTATCATCAACTAGCATGGGATGCTAATATGACCAGGATTATCATCAACTAGCATGGGATGCTAATATGACTAGGATTATCATCAACTAGCATGGACTGCTAATATGACCAGGATTATCATCAACTAGCATGGGATGCTAATATGACCAGGATTATCATCAACTAGCATGGGATGCTAATATGACCAGGATTATCATCAACTAGCATGGGATGCTAATATGACCAGGATTATCATCAACTAGCATGGGATGCTAATATGACCAGGATTATCATCAACTAGCATGGGATGCTAATATGACTAGGATTGTGCCTTTGGCTACTGTAGAATTAAAGAAAATGTATTTGAAAACTAATAAAACACGAGAGAAATAGGTTACTGGTTTCAATGTCATATGGAAATCTTTATTTTTTACATTTGAGTCATTTAGCAGATGCTCTTTTCCAGAGCAATTAGTGTTAAGTTCCTTGCTCAAGGGCACATCAATAGGTTTTTCACCTAGTTGGCTCGGGGATTCAACCTTTCGGTTACTGGCCCAATGCTCTTATCCACTCAGCTACCTGCCGCCCTAAAATAAATGCCTCCACATTTATAGAAATGGATTTTGTCTCGGCTACTTTGAAGCACAAAGTGCCTCATAATTTGAAGTAAAACGTTAAGGTTTCACACAATTAAAGTTTGTTTTTAAAATGCATTCTGCCTCCAGCTCATTGCAGTGGTGTGTGACACACTGAAGCCTACTTACCATTACCTAAGCACTTGAATGGAGAATGGGAAGAGCGCTTCAATAACCAGTTAAGAAATAAAAATAGTAGCTCTGTAGCTCTATTTTATCCTTGATGTTTTGTTTCTTAAATATCAGCAAATGTTTTATGGCTTCATAGCATTGTTGCTGAGGCAGGTCTGACATATCACACAGACCGGTTTTGGTAGGCAGCTGTCCTATGAAACAAATCCAGGGAGAAAGAGGCTGGGTGTCGACGCTTGACACTTACATGACACTTCTGCTAACAGAATACGAAGATCGCATTGAAAAGACAAGTCTGATTGTGTTCATATCTGGGTGACCACTCCGGGAGGTGGTCAGGGATGCATTATGTGCGGATTTCTCCTCAGTCTGGACTATCAGGCTGCCGAAAGCTTGTGTGTGTGTGGATTTGGTGTTGCTATACTTCGCAAGTGGTCCTAGGGCAAGTGTGTATTAGAGTCAAATATATGCAGCGGACCAAATAACCCCCCAATCATATTCAAGACAAATATTCTGCAGACCGACAAGCATTCCTCCATGGACCGGCGCCGGTCCACATACCTGGGTTTGAAAGACTGCTGGAGTAGATTTAATGAAACATGCTGTTTATCCTGCGCATCTTTTACAGCATGTCATTGCTTGCCTCGTTGCTGCAGTGGTTTGCAAGTGATTTCCATTTTTCTAATGCTGTCAATTCTTTTGCGTCTTCTTTTTCACTGTGCTCATCTCTCTGTCTGTCCTGTGCAACTATTTGCAATGCATCAGTGCAACAATGTTATCATGAGCGGTCAAAGCACACCATCTCCTTTCCCAGACAGTTCATTTGAACTGATACTGTAGGCCTATTTTACATTCAGTTGACCTTTCGCTAAGCACTGCCCAGAATGTTGGGGAACCAATGGCTGTGCTCCGTTTGATAGCAACTGGCACTAACAATTCTTACCAGTGCTGCTAATGTAATGACCATATATCCATATATGGCCATATATATAGTTACTTTGTCGCTATATGTAATGACTTGTCCCTATATTTAGTTACTTTGTTCCTATATTTAGTTACTTTGTCCCTATATTTAGTTACTTTGTTCCTATATTTAGCAACATTTCAGACCCTTCCAATGACTTTGTTCCTATATTTAGTTACTTTGTTCCTATATTTAGTTACTTTGTTCCTATATTTAGTGACTTCTCAGACCCTTCCAGTGACTTTGTCCCTATATTTAGTTACTTTGTCCCTATATTTAGTTACTTTGTCGCTATATTTAGTTACTTTGTCGCTATATGTAATGACTGGTCCCTATATTTAGTTACTTTGTCGCTATATTTAGTTACTTTGTCGCTATATTTAGTTACTTTGTCGCTATATTTAGTTACTTTGTTGCTATATTTAGTGACTGTCGCTATATTTAGTTACTTTGTCGCTATATGTAATGACTTGTCCCTATATTTAGTTACTTTGTCCCTATTTGTAATGACTTGTCCCTATATTTAGCAACTTTGTCACTATAGTTAGCGACTTTTTCTCATGATTAGGTAATTATTGGAGTTAGGTGTGTTAGCTGGGACAAAACTGATACCAATCAGGCCCTGAGGACTGGAATTGCCCACCTCTGCACTAGCACCTAGGCTTGTGCTTGAGAGATTGTTTATGAGATCTTTGGTAATTTTCTATAATGTCTGCTACATGAAGTGAGTCATTATTAGTGAATGTGCATTAAGCATGATTCTGGTTTTAATTGTGATAATAAAAAAGGGCATTTTCATAGACAAACTTGAAAGCCAGACCAGCAAAAAGAAGGTTAAACTATTTGGATAAATTAATTAAATTATTAGTTTCACAAGTCCTGAATTCAGTGTGTGTGTTTTAGAGGTCGACCGATTCTGATTTTTCAACGCCGATACCGATTATTGGAGGACCAAAAAAGCCGATACCGATTAATCGGACGATTTTTATATATATATATTTGTATTAATGACAATTACAACAATACTGAATGAACACTTTTATTCTAACTTAATATAATACATCAATAAAATTAATTTAGTCTCAAATAAATCATGCAAAAACAAAGTGTTGGAGAAGAAAGTAAAAGTGCAATATGTGCCATGTAAGAAAGCTAAAGTTTAAGTTCCTTGCTCAGAACATGAGAACATATGAAGGCTGGTGGTTCCTTTTAACATGAGTCTTCAATATTCCCAGGGAAGAAGTTTTAGGTTTTGTTACACCCTGACCTTAGTTATCTTTGTTTTCTTTATTATTTTGGTTGGGTCAGGATGTGACGAGGGTGCTATGTGTGTTTTTGTCTTGTCTAGGGTTTTTGTACATCTATGGGGTTTTGGTATGTCTAGGTAAATGTAGGTCTATGGTGGCCTGAATTCGTTCCCAATCAGAGGCAGCTGTTTATCGTTGTCTCTGATTGGGGATCCTATTTAGGTTGCCATTATCTGTTTTGGTTTTGTGGGTTATTGTCTATGTGTAGTTGCTTGTCAGCATTCGGTTTATATAGCGTCACGGTTATTTTGTTTAGTGTTCTTTCTTTATTAAAATAAGTATGTATTCATATCACGCTGCGCCTTGGTCTCATCAATACGACAAGGTTGTAGTTATTATAGGACTATTTCTCTCTATACCATTTGTATTTCATATACCTTTGACTATTGGATGTTCTTATAGGCACTATAGTATTGCCAGCCTAATCTCGGGAGTTGACAGGCTTGAAGTCATAAACAGCTCAATGCTTGAAGCACAGCGAAGAGCTGCTGGCAAACGCAGGAAAGTGCTGTTTAAATTAATGCTTACGAGCCTGCTGCTGCCTACCACCACTTAGTCAGACTGCTCTATCATAGATTTAATTATAACAACACACAGAAATACGAGCCTTAGGTCATTAATATGGTCACACCCGGAAACTATCATTTTGAAAACAAAACATTAATTATTTCAGTGAAAGACGGAACCGTTCCGTGGCATCCCTAAGTCTGAATATTGCTTGATTGTTGTTACATTGCACAACCTTTAATGTTATGTCATAATTATGTACAATTCTGTCAAATTAATTACGGTCTTTGTTAGGAAGAAATGGTCTTCACACAGTTCGCAACGAGCCAGGCGGCCCAAACTGCTGCATTTACCCTGACTCTGCTTGCACAGTTCGCTACGAGCCAGACGGCCCAAACTGCTGCATTTACCCTGACTCGGCTTGCACAGTTCGCAACGATCCAGGCGGCCCAAACTGCTGCATTTACCCTGACTCTGCTTGCACAGAATGCAAGAGAAGTGACACAATTTCCCTAGTTAATAGAAATTCATGTTAGCAGGCAATATGAACAAAATATGCAGGTTTAAAAATATATACTTGTGTATTGATTTTAAGAAAGGCATTGATGTTTATGGTTAGGCACACATTGGTGCAACGACTTTTTTCGTGAATTCGCTTGTTAAATCATCCCCCGTTTGGCGAAGTAGGCTGTGATTCGATGCTAAATTAACAGGCACCGCATCGATTATATACAACGCAGGACAAGCTAGATAAACTAGTAATATCATCAACCATGTGGAGTTGTGAAGATTGATTGTTTTTTATAAGATAAGTTTAATGCTAGCTAGCAACTTACCTTGGCTCCTAGCTGCACTCGTGTAACAGGTAGTCAGCCTGCCACGCAGTCTCCTCGTGGAGTGCAATGTAATCGGCCATAATCTGCGTCCAAAAATGAGATTCCCGATTGTTATGAAAACTTGAATTTTGGCCCTAATTAATCGGCCATTTCGATTAATGGGTCGACCTCTAGTGTGTTTGTGTAACAGTGTTTGTGTAACAGTCTATGTTCTCTGCTGCTTGTGTTAAGGGTGTCAACATGGGGAAGTGGAGGTGGTTCCGTGTCTCTCTGGTTCTGGGTTCAGTCTTTATGATCCTGTTGATTATTCTCTACTGGGACGACGTTGGAGCCTCTCACCTCTACCTGCCCCCCCTCTCCCCCCCGGCCCGCCCCTCACCACACCCCCACACACCCAACCCCCTCCTTCCTCTCCGACATCAATGCCTTCGTAAACCAGTTCCTGGAGGGAACCAATGATCCTACAGATTCCGCCCCCCCAGACTCTGCCAACCAATCAGAGCACGCTGAGGAGCGGTACGTTCCCCGGAGGGAGTGGAAAGTCCATCTGACGCCCATCGACCCCGAGAAGCGACTAGGACAGGTAATCCTAACCCTCCCTCTCAATGCAATTCAATGTAAGGGCTCTGTTGGCATGGGAAAACATATGTTAACATTGCCAAAGCAAGTGAAGTAGAAAATATACAAAAGTGAAATAAACAATACAAATTTACAGAAAACATTACACTCACAAAAGTTATAAAGAATAAAGACATTTCAAATGTCTTATCACTTGCAAATAGTTAAAGTACAAAAGGGAAAATAAATGAAACTTAAATGTGTTTGTTCTTCACTGGTTTCCCTTTTCTCGTGGCAACAGGACATCTTGCTGCTGTGATGGCGCACTGGTATTTCACCCAGTAGATATGGGAGTTTATCAAAATTGGGTTTGTTTTTTAATTCTTTGTAGGTCTGTGTGTAATCTGAGGGAAATATGTGTCTCTAATATGGTCATACATTGGGCAGGAGGTTAGGAAGTGCAGCTTAGTTTCCACCTCATTTTGTGGGCAGTGTGCACATAGCCTGTCTTCTCTTGAGAGCCAGGTCTGCCTACGGCGTCCTTTCTCAATAGCAAGGCTATGCTCTCTAAGTCTGTACATAGTCAAAGCTTTCTGTACATCTCTCTGTCGGTGATCTGGAAGGTTTGGGAATTGCAGGTGGTTGTAGAATCTGTTTTGATAATTAGCAGGTATCGGCCTAAGCTCTGCATTACTTTTTACGTTGTACACAGAGGATGTTTTTGCAGAATTCTGCATGCATGTCTCAATTTGGTGTTTGTCTCATTTTGTGTATTCTTGGTTGGTGACGAAAGGGCAATGGGTTCTATAACATGATCATCAAGTATTTTTAGCCAAATCAAACAGATCGATCACAGCTCTGACATTTGACTTCAGATTCTAGTGGAATTTTTATTTGTGGTCCTGGCAACTGGACCTTTTTGGGACACCATTATTTTTCTCTTACTGGATTTACTGTCAGGGCCCAGGTCTGCAGAATCTGTGCAGAAGATCTTGGTGCTGCTGTAGGCCCTCCTTGGTTGGTGACAGAAGCACCAGATCATCAATTCAGCAGACATTTGACTTCAGATTCTAGTAGGGTGAGGCCGGTTGCAGACTGTTCTAGTGCCCTCACCAATTCCTTGATATATATGTTGAAGAGGGTGGGGCTCAAGCTGCATCCCTGTCTCACTCCACAACCTTGTGGAAAGAAATTGATGTTTTTTTTGCCAATCTTAACTGCACACTTGTTTTTTGTGTACATAGATTTTATAATGTCGTATGTTTTCCATCAATTTGTATAGCAGGCCCTCATACCAAATTGAGTCAAAGTTTTTTTGAAATCAACAAAGCATGAGAAGACTTTGCCTTTCTTTTAGTTAGTTTGTTTGTTAATTAGGGTATGCAGGGTGAATACGTGGTCTATCATACAGTAATTTGGTAAAAATACAATTTGACATTTGCTCAATGCAGAGGATTTTCCCAAGGTTGCTGTGGACAAATATCCCACAGTAGTTATTGGGGTCAAATTTGTTTCTCTCTCTCACCTCTCACTCTTGTTTTCATGCCTCTCGCTCTCTCCCCCCTCCGCTCTCTCCCCACTCCCTCTCTTTTCAGGAGAGAAGGCGGCAGCGTCTCCATGACCTCTGTCACCATGGTGATGACCTGGCTTTTCCGGGGAAGAACCGTTCGTTTGACGACATACCCAACAGGGAGCTGGATCACCTGATCGTCGACGACCGCCACGGTATCATATACTGCTACGTCCCCAAGGTACACACACACACACACACACACACACACACACACACACACACACACACACACACACACACACACACACAAACGGGCTCATATTGTTTTATTTAACCTTTATTTAACCAGGCAAGTCAGTTCAGAACAAATTCTTAACTGACCTATTTACAATGATGGCCAAACCCGGACGACGCTGTGCCAATTGTGCGCCGCCCTATGGGACTCCCAATCACGGCCGGTTGTGATACAGCCTGTATTCGAACCTGTAGTGATGCCTCTAATAAAATCAAATATGTTCATGAAGCCATTTTTACACCAGCCTAAAACCCCAAACAGCAAGGAATGCAGATGTAGAAGCACGGTGGCTAGGAAAAACTCCCTAGAAAGGCCAGAACCTAGGAAGAAACCTAGAGAGGAACCAGGCTGTGAGGGGTGGCCAGTATACTAATACTTATTTTCCACCATAATTTGCAAATAAATTCATTAAAAATATTACAATGTGATTTTCTGGATTTTTTTTTCTCATTTTGTCTGTCATAGTTTAAGTGTACCTATGATGAAAATTACAGGCCTCATCTTTTTAAGACCTTGCTGGTCATCTAGAACGTTTGAACATCTTGGACAATAATCTTCACCCGTGGCTGAGGACTGAAAGATCAGAGGCCTGTAATTTTCATCATAGGTACACTTCAACTATGACAGACAAAATGAGAAAAAAAAATCCAGAAAATCATTGTATTTTTATAATTTATTTGCAAATTATGTAGAAAATCAGTATTTGGTCACCTAAAACTAGCAAGATTTCTGGATCTCACAGACCTGTAACTTCTTCTTTAAGAGTCCTCTGTCTGCTCCAGTATTAATGGCACCTGTTTGAACTTGTTATCAATATAAAAGACCCTCTGGACTGAATCCTGCAGGTAGATGGTTTGAAAAAATCAACTGTGGGAGCAATTAGCAATGGAAGACATACTCCACTTAACCTTCAACAAGTTCTGGAAACGGTCAAAATGATCACAAGAACAGTGAGTTCTCCACACACCTGAATGAAGAGCGCTGGGACCAAAGTAACAAAGCCTACCATCAGTAACATGAACGCCTGATGGTGGTCAAACCTGACAGTGCCCTGATGGTGGTCCCCCTGCTTAACCAGTACATAACCAGGTGGTCAGTTAAGTTGACATGAACCATTTGGTGGTCCAAAAAAGATGACAGAACCCTGATGGTGGTCAGATGAAACCAAAATATAACTTTTGGTAAAAACTCAACCCAAAGAATGGAGTGGTCAAAAACAGCATGACACTGAACCCTGATGGTGGTCATGTTAAAGGGACCAACCCTGATGGTGGTCAGTTAACAGGAACAGAACCCTGATGGTGGTCATTTTGAAAAACCTCCTTCCATCAGCAAGGGCATTGAAGATGAAACCCTGATGGTGGTCAGTTAACAGACAATGATCCCATGAACCCTGATGGTGGTCAGTTAACAGCTGACATGAACCTGATGGTGGTCAGTTAACCCCATAGAAAATCTGAGGGAGTTGAACCCGATGGTGGTCAGTTAACAGCCCCAAAACATCACTGCTCTAGAAGATCTGCATGGAGGAATGGGCCAAAATACAGCAACAGTGTGTGAAAACCGTGAAGACTTAACAGAAAACGACATGAACCCTGATGGTGGTCATTAACAGCTGACATAAACCCTGATGGTGGTATTTTCACCATAATAACAGCTGAAAAATATTACAATGTGATTTTCTGGACCTGATTTTGTGGTCAGTTAACAGCCTGACAAAATTAAGGCCTCATCTTTTTAAGGTGAGAACTTGCAGTTAACAGTGGCTGACTAAATACCCTGATGGTGGTCATTTAATTGACTGTAGGTGGCGTGTAGTAACTGGAAGAGGATCATGATCGTGCTCAGTGAGAGTCTGCTCCAGGAGGGAGTTCCGTACAGGGACCCTCTGGCGGTTCCTCAGGAGATGGTCCACAACAGCAGCCTCCACTTCACCTTCAACAAGTTCTGGAAACGCTACGGGAAGTTCTCACGACACCTGATGAAGGTCAGTTCACTTCTAATCTCTTACCTCTAACATGAACCCTGATGGTGGTCAGTTGACATGAACCCTGATGGTGGTCAGTTAACAGGTGACACTAACCCTGATGGTGGTCAGTTAACAGTTGACACTAACCCTGATGGTGGTCAGTTAAACAGCTGACATGAACCCTGATGGTGGTCAGTTAACAGTTGACACTAACCCTGATGGTGGTCAGTTAACAGCTGACATGAACCCTGATGGTGGTCAGTTAACAGGTGACACTGAACCCTGATGGTGGTCAGTTAACAGCTGACATGAACCCTGATGGTGGTCAGTTAACAGCTGACATGAACCCTGATGGTGGTCAGTTAACAGGTGACATGAACCCTGATGGTGGTCAGTTAACAGGTGACACTAACCCTGATGGTGGTCAGTTAACAGCTGACATGAACCCTGATGGTGGTCAGTTAACAGTTGACATGAACCCTGATGGTGGTCAGTTAACAGCTGACATGAACCCTGATGGTGGTCAGTTAACAGCTGACATGAACCCTGATGGTGGTCAGTTAACAGGTGACATGAACCCTGATGGTGGTCAGTTAACAGGTGACATGAACCCTGATGGTGGTCAGTTAACAGGTGACATGAACCCTGATGGTGGTCAGTTAACAGCTGACATGAACCCTGATGGTGGTCAGTTAACAGGTGACACTAACCCTGATGGTGGTCAGTTAACAGCTGACATGAACCCTGATGGTGGTCAGTTAACAGGTGACACTAACCCTGATGGTGGTCAGTTAACAGCTGACATGAACCCTGATGGTGGTCAGTTAACAGCTGACATGAACCCTGATGGTGGTCAGTTAACAGCTGACATGAACCCTGATGGTGGTCAGTTAACAGGTGACATAACCCTGATGGTGGTCAGTTAACAGCTGACATGAACCCTGATGGTGGTCAGTTAACAGCTGACATGAACCCTGATGGTGGTCAGTTAACAGCTGACATGAACCCTGATGGTGGTCAGTTAACAGCTGACATGAACCCTGATGGTGGTCAGTTAACAGCTGACATGAACCCTGATGGTGGTCAGTTAACAGCTGACATGAACCCTGATGGTGGTCAGTTAACAGCTGACATGAACCCTGATGGTGGTCAGTTAACAGGTGACACTGAACCCTGATGGTGGTCAGTTAACAGCTGACATGAACCCTGATGGTGGTCAGTTAACAGCTGACATGAACCCTGATGGTGGTCAGTTAACAGGTGACACTAACCCTGATGGTGGTCAGTTAAACAGCTGACATGAACCCTGATGGTGGTCAGTTAACAGCTGACATGAACCCTGATGGTGGTCAGTTAACAGGTGACACTAACCCTGATGGTGGTCAGTTAACAGCTGACATGAACCCTGATGGTGGTCAGTTAACAGCTGACATGAACCCTGATGGTGGTCAGTTAACAGGTGACACTAACCCTGATGGTGGTCAGTTAACAGGTGACATGAACCCTGATGGTGGTCAGTTAAACAGCTGACATGAACCCTGATGGTGGTCAGTTAACAGGTGACACTAACCCTGATGGTGGTCAGTTAACAGCATGGTGGTCAGTTAACATTGACATGAACCCTGATGGTGGTCAGTTAACAGCTGACATGAACCCTGATGGTGGTCAGTTAACAGCTGACATGAACCCTGATGGTGGTCAGTTAACAGCTGACACGAACCCTGATGGTGGTCAGTTAACAGCTGACACGAACCCTGATGGTGGTCAGTTAACAGGTGACACTAACCCTGATGGTGGTCAGTTAAACAGCTGACATGAACCCTGATGGTGGTCAGTTCACAGCTGGCACATTTGGTTTAATTTATTATATAAAGCTGAAAGTGATGTATTCAGTGCATTTGGAAAGTATTCAGACCCCTTTTTCCACATTTTGTTACGTTACAGCCGTATTCTAAAATGGATTAAATTGTTTTTTCCCCCTCATCAATCTATACACAATACCCCATAATGACATCACAATATCCCATAATGACATCACAATATCCCATGACATCACAATACCCCATAATGACATCACAATACCCCATAATGACATCACAATACCCCATAATGACATCACAATACCCCATAATGACATCACAATACCCCATAATGACATCACAATACCCTATAATGACATCACAATACCCCATAATGACATCACAATACCCCATAATGACAAATCAAAAAACAGTTTTAGAAATGTGTGCAAATATATTAAGAATAAAACTTCAATGTCATTTAAATACGTTTTCCAAACCCTTTACTCAGTAGTTTGTTGAAGCACCTTTGGCAGCGATTACATCGTAGAGTCTTCCTGGGTATGATGCTACAACCTTGGCACACCTGTATTTGGAGAGTTTCTCCCATTATTCTCTGCAGATCCTCTCAAGCTCTATCAGGTTGGATGGGGAGCGTTTCTGCAAAGCTATTTTCAGGTCTCTCCAGAGATGGAAGGTGAACCTTCACCCCAGTCTGAAGTCCTGAGCGCTCTGGAGCAGGTGTTCATCAAGGATTTCTCTGTACTTTGCACCGTTCATCTTTCCCTCGATCCTGACTAGTCTCCCAGTCCCTGCCGCTGACAAACATCCCCACAGCATGATGCTGCCACCACCGTGCTTCACTGTAGGGATGGTGCCTCCAGACGTGATGCTTGGCATTCAGGCCAAAAAGTTCAATCTTGGATTCATCAGAGAATCTTGTTTCTCATGGTCTGAGAGTCTTTAGGTGCCTTTTGGCAAACTCCAAGTGGGCTGTCATGTGCCTTTTAATGAGAAGTGGCTTCCGTCTGGCCACTATCATAAAGGCCTGATTGGTGGAGTGCTGCAGAGATGGTTGTCCTTCTGGAAGGTTCTCCCATCTCCACAGACGAACTCTGGAGTTCTTTCAGAGTGACCATCGGGTTCTTGGTCACCTCTTTGACCAAGGCCCTTCTTCCCCGATTGCTCAGTTGGCCGGGCGGCCAGTTCCAGGAAGACTCTTGGTTCCAAACTTCTTCCATTTCAGAATGATGGAGGCCACTGTGTTCTTGGGGACCATCAATACTGCAGAAATGTTTTGGTTCCCTTCCCCAGATCTGTACCTCAAGACTATCCTGTCTCGGAGCTCTACGGACAATTCCTTCAACCTCATGGCTTGGTTTTTTTCTCTGACATACACTGTGGGACCTTATATAGACAGGTGTGTGCCTTTCCAAATCCTGTCCAATCAATTTAATTTATCACAGGTGGACTCCAATAAAGTTGTAGAAACATCTCAAGGATGATCAATGGAAACAGGATTCACCTGAGCTCAATTTCAAGTCTCATAGCGAAGGGTCTGAATACTTATTATAAATAAGGTATATCTGTTTTTATTTGTAATACATTTTAAAACATTTCTAAAAACCTGTATCAACTTGTACCTTTTGTCATTATGGGGTATTGTGATGTCATTATGGGGTATTGTGATGTCATTATGGGGTATTGTGATGTCATTATGGGGTATTGTGTGTAGATTGAGGGGGAAACATATTGAATCCATTTTTAAAATAAGGCTGCAACGTAACAAAATGTGAATTCTTTCCAAATGCACTGTGTATTTGTTTTGAAGGTGGTTTTAATAAAGGTGGTTTTGTTTATTGTCAAGGTGAAGCTCCAGAAGTACACTAAGTTCCTGTTCGTCAGAGATCCGTTCGTCCGCCTCATCTCAGCGTATCGGAACAAGTTTGAGCAGCCCAACGAGGAGTTCTACCGCCGATTCGCTCTGCTCATGCTCCGTCGCTATGGTAACCACTCTGAACCTCCCGCGGCAGTGGGCGACGCGTTTCCTGCGGGAATCCGCCCCTCCTTCTCAGAGTTCGTCCAATACCTACTGGACCCCAAGACGGAGAGCGACGCCCCCTTCAACGAGCACTGGAGACAGGTCTACCGGCTATGCCACCCCTGTCAAATACAGGTAATATATGAAAATACTAGATTATTATCCAATGTCTAAGAATAAGTATTTTGGCAGAAGTAAGGGCCAACAAGATCCACCTTCTTGTGAAAGAAGAGTGAACTCTGTTATCTAACTCTAATGTAGAGCCCAACATTCTGCATTTATCAGACCAGCAAACATCAGTCCCCACTACTTTACAAATAACATGGATTCTACTATTCTACCAGTGCAGTAGAGGGACGGGTCCTTAAGATAGGACTGATTGATCCTGTGGCTCAGCTGCATCTCCAACAGCCATTCAGCAAGCTTGTATAAATGTGTTACCCATTTCTCTCTAGGTTGTATTGAACATGTTCAGTCATAAGGACCATTCATCAGAGGTCACTGTGTAAATCTGCTTCCCATTGTTTTTTCACCTTTGCCAATGGGTCAGCCATTTCATCTAGTAGACAGGAATATAAGGGAAGTCAAGTCTATTGTTTTGTTTAAGCAGCAACCTTTCAATTGGGTTGGTAGTCAGACAACTCTGCATTTGTAGGGATTTCCAAAACTGTGTCTTGGGGCAAATCAAATGTTACAGACAGATGTTCAAAGATATCAATTGTGGACCTGTCAACAAAACAAATTGTATTTCTATGAAAACTACCCCTGTCTACTGAGGGTAAATATTGGTAATTGATTTGTAAAAACCAGTATCCCCTTTGTCATTATGGGTTATTGTGTGTAGATTGATGAGGCAAATGATGTTGCAAAAGCAGCAGCTACTCTTCCTGGGGTCCACACAGAACACACAGAACACAGAGCACAGAACACAGAGCACAGAACACACAGAACACAGAGCACAGAACACAGAGCACACAGCACACAGCACAGAACACAGAACACAGAGCACACAGAACACAGAGCACACACACAGAGCACAGAGCACACAGCACAGAACACAGAGCACACAGAACACAGAGCACACAGAACACAGAGCACAGAGCACACAGCACAGAGCACACAGCACAGAACACAGAGCACACAGCACAGAACACACAGCACAGAGCACAGAGCACAGAGCACACAGAACACAGAACACAGAGCACAGAACACACAGCACAGAACACACAGCACAGAACACAGAGCACAGAACACAGAGCACACAGCACAGAACACAGACAGAGCACAGAACACAGAGCACAGAGCACAGAACACAGAACACACAGCACAGAACACAGAGCACAGAACACAGAGCACAGAACACAGAACACAGAGCACAGAACACAGAGCACAGAACACAGAACAGCACAGAACACAGAACACAGAGCACAGATAGACAAGAACAGCTCAAGGACAGAACTACATACATTTAAAAATGGCACACACAGCCTACATATCAATACATACACACACACACACTATCTTGGTCCAATAGGGGAGAGCCGTTGCATTATCTGTTTCTTGAAACCAGGTTTGCTGTTCATTCTCTCACTATGAGACGGAAAGGGATACTGTTAACAAAGAAGAAAACAGACAACACAGACTGATGCTGGTGCGTGCTAGTCAATTTGTTTGGGTTAACTTTCTCTCTGTCTCTCCCCCTCTCTCCCCTGCCCCCTCCCAGTATGACTTTGTGGGTCAGCTGGAGACGGTTGAGGAGGATGCTGAACAGCTGCTGAGGGTTTTGAAGGTGGACAACGTGGTTGACTTCCCTCCCTCTCACAGGAACCACACGGCCAGCAGCTGGCAGGAGGACTGGTTCAGCAGGGTGCCCCTAGTGGCCAGGAGGGGTCTCTACAGGCTGTATGAACCAGACTTCAGACTGTTTGGCTACTCCAGACCAGACTCCCTGCTAGACTGACTGACTACAACTACACTCAGAAAAAATGGCTTTTCTAAAAGGGCTCTTTTCTTGTCTCCATAGGAGAACCCTTTTTGGTCCCAGGTATAACTTTTTGGTGGTGAAACAGGTTCTACTTAGAACCTTTTTAGTGATAAAACTGTTCCACGTAGAACCTTGAATTAATTAAACCGTTCTACTTGGAACCAAAAATAGCTATTGTCAGTGGGTTCTCCTATGGGGAAAATCGAAGAATCCTTTATGGTTCCAGGTTGTACATTATTTTCTAAGACCAGCCAGACCAGTGCTGCATCTTGTAACGGTTTTGACTTGAGGTTATTATTTATAGGGGTGCCAGGTAGGTTGTGCCTACCAGAGAAAACATTGGTTTCTCCTTTTAGTTTGGGTGGGAATGAGTCCCATCTGGTCCGTCAAGTCTACACCAATACAAAGGACGTATGTAAAAGTCAGGAGGGAAATAAACTTTTCATAAACCCTTAAAACATTGAAAATAACTTCAAAAACAACTATATTCTGTTGCGTGGGTTGTATTAGCAACAACAATGATTACACACACACATATAATAATATTACAATGAGTTCTGGTTCCTCCAGAAATGTCCTGTACCTCGGGCCTAAAAAGAGTCCTGCCCGGTAAAGGAGTTCAGTGAACTCAAGTGACTTTTGTCACGCGATGTTTGTCCGTTCATTCCGTGTAGCGTAAACCCAGTATTAAACATACAATCAATATAACAATTACTTTACCACAGAACCTTAAAGCGGATCAACTCTTAATTAAGTCCTCAACTACCACTAACTACACAAATCACAGTATACATCACATCCAAACAAATGAAATACCGTATACAAAAAGGTGGTAGTCAGTCGGTCAGTCAGACAATCCAATCCGCCAATAGATCTCCAGCGGAGAAAGGCCACGAAGAACGGAGAGGTGTAGTCCAGGGACGCGAAGAGTGGATCCGATCCTGGGTAAACTCTCTTAGGCTACAAAACACACGTTTAACGGCAACAAAACAAACGGAATAGAGAAGCTTCGGAACTGAGGGTTGAACACATACTCATGCACGTCTCCATCACAACCCCCTTTCGTGCAGCTGATGCTGGCTATTTAATTGGGAATTAAAGGGAAAGCGCCCTATTGGAAGGAGCTGCACTGAGACGGTTCAGAAAAATTCAGGGCCGTCACACACCCCTCCCCTGGAAAAAGCCGACCATTGCCCTGGAAGGCACATCTTGGTCGGGAAACCGAGAAAGGTCTCCTCATCACTTTCCTCTACAAAAATATTCATTACTTTTTGGAGCTCACGCTCCTCAGCTGAGGAGTCACAGGCCTTAAGGTGCGAGACTTCTGGGTCTGGGAATCCGAGAAAAGTATCCTCACTATCCTCTTCAAAGATATCCAGGACCTTGCGGCCCTCAATCGCCTCCAATTCCTCAGCCGAGGGGTAACAGGCCTTAAGGCGTGAGACATGGACGATGCGCATATCTTCACCTGTGTCCTCTTTCACCACTCGGTAGTTCAAAGGGCCCATCTGCTCCACAATCCTATATGGTCCTTGCCATTTAGGAGCGAGCTTGGCCGAGAAGAATTGTTCAGCTTTCGAGTAAGGATGAGAGCGAAGCCACACCCGATCACGAAGCTGGAACTGCATGTCTCGTCTGTTCTTATCATAATTTCTCTTCTGCTTGAGTCGAGCCTGGATCATGTTCTTTGAGACAAGAGCTCTCAAGTCATGGAGATGGCCTACCTGGTCATAGCAAGCAGCGTCTGGAGTAAGCTGCTGGGGCTGTAGCACCATATCCAAGGGTCCTCGGAGAGGACGACTTAGGTTCAGCTCTGCAGGTGTGACTCCAGTGGACTCTTGCACAGCAGAATTCAGGGCAAATCGAAACTCGTGAAGGTGCTTGTCCCAGTGTTTGTGCTGGGTCCCTACATAGGAAGCAATCATTGTCTTCAAGGTTCGATTTACTCTCTCAGTGAGATTGGTCTGTGGGTGATAGGCCGTGGTCAACTTCTGTCTCAGGTTCCATCTTTGGCAGGTCTCCTCAAAGAGATCAGAGACAAATTGGGAACCTCGATCAGACAGGATGTAATCAGGCACTCCCCAGCGAGTCAGGATCTCTTTCGTAAGGATGTTAGAGACGGTCCTCGCTGTGGCCTGACGCAGGGAAAAGAGCTCCACCCACTTTGAATAATAATCAACAAAAACAAGCATGTACACATTCTGATTGGAGCTTCTAGGAAATGGACCCATCAAATCCACTCCTAACATTTCCCAAGGTCGGGTAACCACCGTTTGCTGCAACTTGCCAGCAGGCTTTCTACCTTCTGGTTTGTACATTTGACAAACCTGACAATTTCGGATGTGTGACTTCACATCCATGCTCAGATGTGGCCAGTAGAGTAACGCTTGCAACCGCTTGTAGGTTTTGAACCTGCCCAAATGACCAGCTAATGGGTCTTCATGGAAATGTTGAAGCAGTTGTAGGCGTAGAGTGTCCGGTATGTACATTTGGTAGAGTGTTCTGTGAGGTAGTTGTACGACTCGGTAGACTTTATCTTCAATGATGGTCAGCTTTGTGGTAGGATTGACCATCTTTTCTCCATCTTCCAGGATAGTCTGGTACAAAGCCTGTACTTCTGGATCATCCTGTTGAGCTTTCCATATTGCCTCATCAGAGATGGGAAAGTCTGTTTTGGGCGAGTCTCGACTGCTTGACAGGACAGTAGCACATGTAAGATCAGGGCCACCGTTATCACAAGTAGGAGCTCTGGACAAGGCATCTGGAACAGTGTTGTATTTTCCTTTCCTGTATTCCACTGCAAATGTGAACTCTTGCAACCGTAGAGCCCATCTTATGAGTCTGGTGCTTGGTTTGTTGGTCTTGAACACCCACACAAGGGAGGAATGGTCAGTGACCACAGTGAAGTGTCTTCCCTCCAAGTAGTACCTCCACTTTTCCAAAGCCCAGACCACTGCAAGGCACTCTTGCTCTGTTGTGGAGTAGTTCCGTTCTGCTCCATTCAATGTCCGACTGGCGAACGCTAGCACTTCTTCAGTGCCAAGTCCAGTCTGTTGGACTAGGACAGCACCAAGTCCAACATCACTTGCATCAGTGTAAACAACAAAAGGGCAATCAAAGTTGGGATGACCTAAAATGGGAGGTGTGACGAGATGTCGTTTCAGGGTTTCAAAGGAAGTCTGGCACTCTGCCGTCCATTGGAATTTCGCTCCTTTTCGCTTCATCGCGTTGAGGGGTTCTGCCACCTGGGAGAAGTTAGACACAAACCGATGGTACCATCCAGCCATACCAAGGAACCGTTGAAGGGCCTTGAGTGTGGTTGGCACAGGGAAGTCTTGTACAGCCTTTGTCTTTTCAGGATCCACATGAATGCCGTCGAAAGACACAATATGGCCAAGGAACTTCAGGGAGGTTTGGCAGAAGTTGCTCTTCTTCATATTTAAGGTCAGACCAGCTTCTCTTAGCTTGTCCAACACTGCTTGAAGATCTTGAAAGTGTCTTTCTCTGTTCTGAGAGTAGATAATTATATCGTCCAGGTAGACGAAACAGATCTTCCCTTTGAGCTCACCTAACGCAATCTCCATGAGTCTTTGGAAAGTGGCAGGGGCATTCTTTAATCCAAAGGGCATCACCTTAAAGGAAAACAAGCCCTCGGCACAGACAAACGCAGTCTTGTCCTTGCTTTCCTGGTCCATCTCAACCTGCCAATAACCACTATTGAGGTCAAGGGTAGTGAACACAACAGCGCCAGACAATGACTCCAGGATCTCATGGATGGTGGGAAGAGGATAGGCATCAGTCTGGGAAACATTGTTGGTCTTCCTATAGTCCACACAAAATCTAAGACCACCAGTCTTTTTTGGGATGAGGACAACAGGAGCAGCCCAGGGAGAGGAGGAACGTTCTATTATATCTTGGGTTAACATATCATTTATGAGTCCCTTTTGGATGATTAGCTTCGCTGGGGACAAACGATATGGCTTTTGCTTGATCGGCATTTCCTGTGTAAGGAATATTTTGTGCTTCAGGAGCCTGGTGCGTCCCAGCTTTGAAGTACATACATCAGCATTATTCTGCAGCTGTTCCAACAGCCTTAACTCCTCTGGCTGTTCCAGCTGAGCTCTTCTCACAGCCTGTAAAAGGAGATCGTCAGAAGGATTATCGAGGGTTAGTGGTACCGGAGCAATGGCAGAGAAGACTGCCACATTTGAACCCCAATCATGTAACTTCATAGCTTCTGATTGGAAGAAATGCTTCTCGCTCGGATTGTATGGAAACCAGTAGCAATTGTGTGCGATATCAATCTGGACACCACTGAAGTACATGAAATCAATTCCCAACACGACAGGAAAAGCAAGGTTCATGGTTTGTAGGATAACAGAAGGAATCATATAGGAGCGGTTACACAGGCGGAACTCTACCTCACTCCATCCAAGTGGTCGTCTAGCCTCACCATCAGCCAGATAGAGTGGACCTTCTGTCCACGGCTTCAAGTTGTATTGTGGACCGTTAACCTCCTTCCACAGTTTCTCATTGAGCAGTGTGTAGGATGACCCGGTATCCAAGATGGCTCTTCCTGTCCATGGGCCTATGGACAGGGGTAACACCAGTTGGTGCGGTATTAACTGAAAGGAAGGGGATGTCGATGGGGGGGGCGTAGGCAGTGACTCTTGGGGTTTCAGCTCTGGTTAAAGCACCCAGAGAAGGATGGTCATTGCTGCGAAGAGAGTTAGGTGTGTTGGCCTGTTGTGATTTGTGGTTTCTGGAAGGGTTTACTTGATACGGTCTTGGACATGTAGCTGAAGAATGTCCCTTTTGGCTACATCTCCAACAAAACATGAGAGGGGTCTTGGCTGGAGACTCTGGCTGTTGTTGAGGGTCTGTCTTGGGTAACTGTTTGGGTGTCTGTTTCTTTCTCTGGTCATATTGCGGTTGGCATTCTCTGTCCTTCTCAAACTGCTGTCCCAAGCGAACCAGTCCATCGACAGTGGTGACTCGTTCTCGGAGTTGACTGGCTAGTAGTGGGTTGATGTTCTTCAAGATCAATTTAATGACCTCTTCCTCCTCAATGCCAGGTTTCCACCTTCTGCACAGGGAGTGGTAACCGTATGCAAAGTCACGGATACTCTCTTTCTCTCCTTGTACTCGATTTCTGACTCTGTCTGCCAATTCATCTGTGTAGTCCTCAGATAGAAATGCAGAGGAAAACTTGGCCTCAAAGTCAGCCCAGGAGGTAGTGGTGAGACGTGCCACATCCCACCAGTCTCGAGCTGTTCCATGCAACACATTCCTCAATGTGGCAAGGAGTTCTTCGTCAGCCAGGGGATTGAGGGCAAGAAAGTCACGACATCTTTCTAGATACATTAGCGGATCAGGACTGTCATCTTTTTTCCCAAAGGTGGGAAATTGCAATTTAATGGGCATCGCCCCCAGATGAAGTCTACTCAAATCACCATGAACAAACGAGCTAGGAGGGATTGAGGAAGTAGAGGGGAGTGAATTATCGGACAATGAAAATGAACACCAGGATGCATGGTGGATTGCATCCTGCAAGGGGTGGCTGCAGCATGGCCTGGTCTTGGCTGTTCAGAGGTGCCAGCTTGGCCCTCAGTGGTCTGAACTGAAGTGGACACCAGGGAAACTCTGTGTAAGGAGTTGTGCCTAATGGAGGCCATGTCCACAGACACGTCATCCAACATTTTAACACAATTAGAGAGCTCTGTCTGCAAGTGGTCTACAGTGTTAACCATGGGAGAAAAACAGAATTAACGTCCTTGAGGACCTCAGTGTGGTGATGTTGCAGGCGCCATTGGAGAGTGGCAGTGAGTTGGTTTCGTTGGTAGTCAAACTGCCTGTCCATGGCACCAGTCATTTCCCGTCTTCCACTCTCACTGAGCTCTGTCAGCGTGTGGGTTAGAGTGCTCAGTGAGTTTCTGAATTCCATGGCACTCTGTTGTTGCTCTTCCCTCAGACATTTGAATTTATGGTGGATAAGAGTTTGGAGATGTTGTTGAGTCTGACGAATATCAAGGATGTCACCTTGAAGTTGTAAGACTACAACCTCTGGAGATAAACCAGACAATGGAGGAAGGTTGGGTGTCAGAGGGAGGACTAGCTCAGTACTTCCACACAGATCCATGTCAATAAGTGAGTAACTGGTTAGACCTCCTGTGGCCTGTGGCTCAGGCCGAGCATTCAGATTCCCAGGGCTCTGGCCCAAATCAACTCCATTATCTCCATTCACATTATGATTTGTATTGTCAGCTTGATGGTCAGAATGGCCCTGTGTATTCCCATTGACAGGTATGACATGGATGAGCACATTATCTTGGGGTGAATCCATTGTTTTAATTCCACACAAAATATTTGCTTTGGTTAGTTCTCAATGTTGAGCTGTCCCATCTGGGGTGCCATTTTTTATGTAACGGTTTTGACTTGAGGTTATTATTTATAGGGGTGCCAGGTAGGTTGTGCCTACCAGAGAAAACATTGGTTTCTCCTTTTAGTTTGGGTGGGAATGAGTCCCATCTGGTCCGTCAAGTCTACACCAATACAAAGGACGTATGTAAAAGTCAGGAGGGAAATAAACTTTTCATAAACCCTTAAAACATTGAAAATAACTTCAAAAACAACTATATTCTGTTGCGTGGGTTGTATTAGCAACAACAATGATTACACACACACATATAATAATATTACAATGAGTTCTGGTTCCTCCAGAAATGTCCTGTACCTCGGGCCTAAAAAGAGTCCTGCCCGGTAAAGGAGTTCAGTGAACTCAAGTGACTTTTGTCACGCGATGTTTGTCCGTTCATTCCGTGTAGCGTAAACCCAGTATTAAACATACAATCAATATAACAATTACTTTACCACAGAACCTTAAAGCGGATCAACTCTTAATTAAGTCCTCAACTACCACTAACTACACAAATCACAGTATACATCACATCCAAACAAATGAAATACCGTATACAAAAAGGTGGTAGTCAGTCGGTCAGTCAGACAATCCAATCCGCCAATAGATCTCCAGCTGAGAAAGGCCACGAAGAACGGAGAGGTGTAGTCCAGGGACGCGAAGAGTGGATCCGATCCTGGGTAAACTCTCTTAGGCTACAAAACACACGTTTAACGGCAACAAAACAAACGGAATAGAGAAGCTTCGGAACTGAGGGTTGAACACATACTCATGCACGTCTCCATCACAACCCCCTTTCGTGCAGCTGATGCTGGCTATTTAATTGGGAATTAAAGGGAAAGCGCCCTATTGGAAGGAGCTGCACTGAGACGGTTCAGAAAAATTCAGGGCCGTCACAATCTTCTGCTCCTGTTCTAGACTCAGCAGGAGAACAGAGGAAAGTTAGAGTTTGGTTCAACTTCCTTTGGAGAAGACTTGGACTCCTGACTGCTGGAACCCTGGTGTCTGTCATGTCATCATGGAACCCTGGTGTCTGTCATGTCATCATGGAACCCTGGTGGAACCCTGGTGTCTGCCATGTCATCATGGAACCCTGGTGTCTGCCATGTCATCATGGAACCCTGGTGTCTGTCATGTCATCATGGAACCCTGGTGTCTGTCATGTCATCATGGAACCCTGGTGGAACCCCGGTGTCTGTCATGTCATCATGGAACCCCGGTGTCTGTCATGTCATCATGGAACCCCGGTGTCTGTCATGTCATCATGGAACCCCGGTGTCTGTCATGTCATCATGGAACCCTGGTGTCTGCCATGTCATCATGGAACCCGGTGTCTGTCATGTCATCATGGAACCCCGGTGTCTGTCATGTCATCATGGAACCCCGGTGTCTGCCATGTCATCATGGAACCCCGGTGTCTGTCATGTCATCATGGAACCCCGGTGTCTGCCATGTCATCATGGAACCCCGGTGTCTACCATGTCATCATGGAACCCTGGTGTCTGTCATGTCATCATGGAACCCCGGTGTCTACCATGTCATCATGGAACCCCGGTGTCTGTCATGTCATCATGGAACCCTGGTGTCTGTCATTTCATCATGGAACCCTGGTGTCTGCCATGTCATCATGGAACCCTGGTGTCTGTCATGTCATCATGGAACCCTGGTGTCTGTCATGTCATCATGGAACCCCGGTGTCTGTCATGTCATCATGGAACCCTGGTGTCTGTCATGTCATCATGGAACCCCGGTGTCTGTCATGTCATCATGGAACCCTGGTGTCTGCCATGTCATCATGGAACCCTGGTGTCTGTCATGTCATCATGGAACCCTGGTGTCTGTCATGTCATCATGGAACCCTGGTGTCTGTCATGTCATCATGGAACCCTGGTGTCTGCCATGTCATCATGGAACCCTGGTGTCTGTCATGTCATCATGGAACCCTGGTGTCTGTCATGTCATCATGGAACCCCGGTGTCTGTCATGTCATCATGGAACCCTGGTGTCTGTCATGTCATCATGGAACCCCGGTGTCTGCCATGTCATCATGGAACCCCGGTGTCTGCCATGTCATCATGGAACCCCGGTGTCTGTCATGTCATCATGGAACCCTGGTGTCTGTCATGTCATCATGGAACCCCGGTGTCTGCCATGTCATCATGGAACCCTGGTGTCTGTCATGTCATCATGGAACCCCGGTGTCTGCCATGTCATCATGGAACCCTGGTGGAACCCCGGTGTCTGTCATGTCATCATGGAACCCCGGTGTCTGTCATGTCATCATGGAACCCTGGTGTCTGTCATGTCATCATGGAACCCCGGTGTCTGTCATGTCATCATGGAACCCTGGTGTCTGTCATGTCATCATGGAACCCTGGTGTCTGCCATGTCATCATGGAACCCTGGTGTCTGTCATGTCATCATGGAACCCTGGTGTCTGTCATGTCATCATGGAACCCTGGTGTCTGTCATGTCATCATGGAACCCTGGTGTCTGTCATGTCATCATGGAACCCCGGTGTCTGCCATGTCATCATGGAACCCTGGTGGAACCCTGGTGTCTGTCATGTCATCATGGAACCCTGGTGTCTGTCATGTCATCATGGAACCCTGGTGTCTGCCATGTCATCATGGAACCCTGGTGTCTGTCATGTCATCATGGAACCCGGTGTCTGCCATGTCATCATGGAACCCTGGTGTCTGTCATGTCATCATGGAACCCTGGTGGAACCCTGGTCACTACTGATCATCTTATGAGGAGTTGGACTGTTTGGGAATTCGTTGTTTTCTAGTTGTTTTTAATGTTCACTTATTTTCCAGCGTTAAAGTTAAGCATGAAAGGGATTTTTTTGTGTTTTATGTTTTAATGTGGAAAGGAAATGCCTTGTTTCACAGTGACCGATGCCAACATTATCACCCTTCTGTAAGGAAGCCATCAGGACCTGAGGAGTTGTAGGGTTATGTTGAAGGGAATGATTTTCTGAAACAAACCCAATGGGTGTGCTACTACTGGAAGCATGGGGAAACATGTTACAACATGTTACCGGATAAAAAGAGGAAGACAGGAGGGTTAGACAGGAGGTTGGGGTTAGACAGGAGGTTGGGGTTAGACGGGAGGTTGGGGTTAGACAAGAGGTTGGGGTTAGACAAGAGGTTGGGGTTAGACGGGAGGAGGTTGGGGTTAGACGGGAGGAGGTTGGGGTTAGACGGGAGGAGGTTGGGGTTAGACGGGAGGAGGTTGGGGCCTTTGGTTGGAATGAAAATGAAAAGTTTACACAGCAAAGTATTTTTGTAAATAATCATTTTTTTAAACTCATTTTTCAAATATACAGAACATTGTATATTTGAGGTCTTAAAGGGATGGTGTCAGTGTTTTATGTACCTTGCTGATGCTATGTAATAGGGTTGTGCACAATGATAGGCTGTGTTGACTGTGAACTGTTGTCTGTTATTTCATGATAATGATCTGTGCCACAAACCTCGTCATTCACAGAGTAGAATCTACATGTTGAGTTAGAGTTTCCATCTGACAGTACATCAACAGGATTGTTCTAGAATCCCTTAGAGCAGAATAATCATGTTGTTCTAGAATCCCTCAGAGCAGAATCATCATGTTGTTCTAGAATCCCTCAGAGCAGAATCATCATGCTGTTCTAGAATCCCTCAGAGCAGAATCATCATGTTGTTCTAGAATCCCTCAGAGCAGAATCAGCATGTTGTTCTAGAATCCCTCAGAGCAAAATCATCATGTTGTTCTAGAATCCCTCAGAGCAAAATCATCATGTTCCAGAATCCCTCAGAGCAGAATCTTCATGTTTCTCTGCTATACAGAATGACTAACATTATTCTGATGTGGGTCCATGTCTTGATTTCAGTATTCTAGTTTTATTGGATTTCAGAATGATGTATATTTCATCAGGATATCATGTGAGAAATATAAACTAAGGCATGAACCAAGTCTGCTGCTGTGTTATCACCCTGAGCCCTAACCCTGACATGTTAAGGCCAGTTGCCACATATGGTGTTTGGTGTTGGACTGGTGATGATTGGGTCCATCCCTTAATCCAACACACACAAACATACACACACTTTTACCCTCATCATATGCTGCTGTTACTCTGTTCTTATTTATTATTATTTTTAAATATAGATTTTCAGATATAACAACAAAAACAGTCCAACTGATTTGACACAATCCGAGCACAATCCATCCAGGGATTTTTTTTTTTAGGTTAATCTGTTTTCCATTCGTTTTCTATGGCATGCCCGTTTTAATATAAATATGATTGCAGTTCCTATCGCTTCCACTAGATGTCAACAGTCTTTAGAAATTGGTTGATGTTTTTCCTTTGAGTAGTGAAGAAGTAGCCCTTTCCTTTCTGGGAGTCGAGCCTATTGGACTGTTTTGTTTGGGGTGCGCGACCTGAAGCTCGTTCCACTTTGTTTTTGTCTGGTATTCAACACAGTTTATTCCGTCTGAAATTTGAAAGATTTATATACATTTTAAAATACCTGAAGTTGGAAAGTTGTTTGAAATGTTTGGACCAAGATTACAGGTAATTTATTAGATACTTTGTAGTCATGATGGGCGAGTTTTTCTGAATCAAACGCGCCAAATAAATGGACATTTTGGGGATATAATGATGGAATTAATCGAACAAAAGGACCATTTGTGATGTTTATGGGACATATTGGAGTTCCAAGATCTTCAAAGGTAAGGCATGAATTATGTGTCGTGCCTGGCGGGTTGAAATATGATTGTCATGTGTTGGTATGATGGGGTGCTGTCCTCAGATAATAGCATGGTGTGCTTTCGCCGTAAAGCCTTTTTGAAATCTGACACGGTGGCTAGATTAACAAGAAGTTAAACTTTAATTTGATGTATTGACTTGTGATTGTATGAAAGCTAAATATTTCTATTTTTTATTTGAATTTTGCGCTCTGTCATTTCACTGGATGTTGTCAAATTGATCCCTCTAACGGGATTTGATCCCTAAGAAGTTTTAACAGTCTGATGGCCTTGAGATAGAAACAGTTTTTCAGTCTATCTGTCAGCTTTGATGCACCTGTACTGACCCAGCCTTCTGGATGGTAGCAGGGTGAACAGGCAGTGGCTCAGGTGGTTGTTGTCCTTGATGATCTTTATGGCCTTCCTGTGACATCGGATGGTGTAGGTGTCCTGGAGGGCAGGTAGTTTGCCCCCGGTGATGCGTTGTGCAGACCTCACGACCCTCTGGAGAGCCTTACGGTTGTGGTCGGAGCAGTTGCCGTACCAGGCGGTGATACAGCCCGACAGGATGCTCTCGATTGTGCATCTGTAAAGGTTTGAGTGTTTTTGGTGACAAGCCGAATTTCTTCAGCCTCCTGAGGTTGAAGAGCTGCTGTTGCGCCTTTTTCACCACACTGGTGGACCACACAAGCTTTCCATCTTCTCCACTACTGTCCCTTCGATGTGGATAGGGGGGGTTCTCCCTCTGCTGTTTCCTGAAGTCCACGATCATCTCCTTTGTTATGTTGACATTGAGTGTGGTTGTTTTCCTGACACCACACTCCGAGGGCCCTCACCTCCTTCCTGTAGGCCGTCTCATTGTTGTTGGTAATCAAACCTACCACTGTAGTGTCGTCTGCAAACTTGATGATTGAGTTGGAGGTGTGCATGGTCACGCAGTCATGGGTGAACAGGGAGTACAGGAGAGGGCTGAGAACGCACCCTTGTGGGGCCCCAGTGTTGAGGATCAGCGGGGTGGAGATGTTGTTTCCTACCCTCACCACCTGGGGGCGGCCCGTCAGATAGTCGAGACCCAGGGTCGCGAGCTTAATGACAAGTTTGGAGGGTACTATGGTGTTGAATGCTGAGCTGTAATCGATGAACAGCATTCTTACATAGGTATTCCTCTTGTCCAGATGGGTTAGGGCAGTGTGCAGTGTGATTGCATCATCTGTGGACCTATTGGGGCGGTAAGTAAATTGGAGTGGGTCTAGGGTGTCAGGTAGGGTGGAGGTGAAATGGTCCTTGACTAGTCTCTCAAAGCACTTCATGATGACGGAAGTGAGTGCTACGGTGCGGTAGTCGTTTAGCTCAGTTACCTTCGCTTTCTTGGGAACAGGAACAAGAGTGGCCGTCTTTGAGCATGTGGGAGCAGCAGACTGGGATAGGGATTGATTGAATATGTCCGTAAACACACCAGCCAGCTGTTCTGCGCATGCTCTGAGGACGCGGCTAGGGATGCCATCTGGGCCGGCAGCCTTGCGAGGGTTAACACGTTTAAATGTTTTACTCATGTTGGCTGCTGTGAAGGAGAGTCCGCAGGTTTTGGTAGCGGGCCATGTCAGTGGTAATGTATTGTCCTCAAAGCGAGCAAAGAAGTTGTTTAGTTGGTCTGGGAGCAAGAAATCAGTGTCCGCGACGGGGCTGGTTTTCTTTTCGTAGACCCTGCCACATACTTAGCTTGTTTAAATGCCTTACAGAGGGAATAGCTACACTGTTTGTATTCGGTCATGTTTCCGGTCGCCTTGCCATGATTAAAAGCAGGTGTTCGCGTGCTTTCAGTTTTGCTCGAATGCTGCCATCAATCCACTGTTTCTGGTTGGGGAAGGTTTTAATATTCACCGTGGGTACCACATCACCGATGCACTTGCTAATAAACTCACTCACTGAGTCAGCGTATACATCAATGTTATTATCTGAGGCTATCCGGAACATATCCCAGTCCACGTGATCGAAGCGATCTTGAAGCGTGGAATCAGATTGGTCGGACCAGCGTTGCACAGACCTGAGCGCTGACCCAATGTGACATAATAATGAAATGCTGACTACAGGTTTACCTCTCAACAATTTTGTATTTTATTTAACCTTTACTTAATTAGGCAAGTCAGTTAAGAACAAATTGCTATTTACAATGACGGCGTACCCCAGCCAAACCAAGACGACGCTGGGCCAATTGTGTGCAGCCCCTACTGGGGACTCCCAACTATTTTGTGGCATCTAACCCAGCGTCGCCATCTTGCACACCTTGTGTGTGTGAGGTGTGTGCATGCATTAATCTGTGTGTGTTACAGCAGGTCTTGCTCCACCCAGACAGTCTTCCTCTGTTCCTCCTGGATTCTGTCTTTCACCACTCTGATGAGGTCATCAGGCCCAGCCCATTCCTCAGGCTCCAGACACGCATAGAGACACGGAACACTCTCCAGCTCTCTCTCTCTGCTCCGACACACTCTGACAAACTCCTCCTCACTGTCCACACGAAGGGGCAGCTTCCTGTTGGAGACAGAGGTGAGGGGTTAGGAACACTCTCCAGCTCTCTCTCTCTGCTCTGACACACTCTGACAAACTCCTCCTCACTGTCCACACGAAGGGGCAGCTTCCTGTTGGAGACAGAGGTGAGGGGTTAGGAACACTCTCCAGCTCTCTCTCTCTGCTCTGACACACTCTGACAAACTCCTCCTCACTGTCCACACGAAGGGGCAGCTTCCTGTTGGAGACAGAGGTGAGGGGTTAGGAACACTCTCCAGCTCTCTCTCTCTGCTCTGACACACTCTGACAAACTCCTCCTCACTGTCCACACGAAGGGGCAGCTTCCTGTTGGAGACAGAGGTGAGGGGTTAGGAACACTCTCCAGCTCTCTCTCTGCTCCGACACACTCTGACAAACTCCTCCTCACTGTCCACACGAAGGGGCAGCTTCCTGTTGGAGACAGATGCAAGGGGTTAGAGGTGAGGGGTTAGGAATACTCTCCAGCTCTCTCTCTCTGCTCTGACACACTGACAAACTCTTCCTCACTGTCCACACGCAGGGACAGCTTCCTGTAGGAGACAGATGCAAGGGGTTAGAGGTCAGGGTACCTTAGCTTCCTGATGTTCTTGTCACAGATCTTGATGTGGATGATGATTGGGTAGATCTCTCTCCTCAAAAGGTCTTTAACACAGCTCACGTCAGCCTCCATCAAACAGTGTTTACCCTGCACACAACAGACCTGGGTTCAAACACTATTTCAAATATCTCAATTCCTTTCATATACATTTCCAAATCAACAAATTGAACAAGTAGTTGAATATTGGAATGTACTTGGAAATGCACCTGGAAAGTACTGGCATGTATTTGAAAATACTAAAATACACTGATTTAAATCCAATCATATTTCTGGAAGGCTGCCCATGTGCTCCCTCTCTACCAAGGTGATGACCCCTGAGTAATGATCTCCTGATCTCTAAACTGTCTTGTCACTCAGGTTTCTGGAAGGCTGCCCATGTGCTCCCTCTCTACCAAGGTGATGACCCCTAATGATCTCCTGATCTCTAAACTGTCTAGCGAACATTTTAGAATCTTCAATCAACACTCAGCTTAGATATTTTCTAGCTTCAAAATGTACTTCAATAGTGGCTGATCAAGGACATGATAAATCTAAATATAGCAGATTTTTCTGTACATTGGCTGGTGGTCTACACTTGTTGTATTCGGTACATGTGACAAATTAAATTAGATGTGACTTGATTAAATGTTTTTGTTTAGAAAGCCCTCTTGTGAAAACTTCCTCCGTACCTTACTTCATTGTTAAATGAGTGACATACGAGTCACCAGACCTGGTCACAGGGATGGTTAACTACAGAATTCGGGAATCTGCTTTGTTGTTTTGCACCCGTGTATGAAATTATCAAATCAAACATGCTGTTTAGCAGATGTAATACAGAGCTCTCTGCACCTTGATGCTCCGGGGCCTCCAGGGCAGTTCAAGTTGTTAATGGAGGACCTCAATGGAATGATCTGCAGAGCACTCTGCACCTTGATGCTCCGGGGCCTCCAGGGCAGTTCAAGTTGTTAATGGAGGACCTCAATGGAATGATCTGCAGAGCACTCTGCACCTTGATGCTCCTGGGCCTCCAGGGCAGTTCAAGTTGTTAATGGAGGACCTCAATGGAATGATCTGCAGAGCACTCTGCACCTTGATGCTCCTGGGCCTCCAGGGCAGTTCAAGTTGTTAATGGAGGACCTCAATGGAATGATCTGCAGAGCACTCTGCACCTTGATGCTCCTGGGCCTCCAGGGCAGTTCAAGTTGTTAATGGAGGACCTCAATGGAATGATCTGCAGAGCACTCTGCACCTTGATGCTCCTGGGCCTCCAGGGCAGTTCAAGTTGTTAATGGAGGACCTCAATGGAATGATCTGCAGAGCACTCTGCACCTTGATGCTCCTGGGCCTCCAGGGCAGTTCAAGTTGTTAATGGAGGACCTCAATGGAATGATCTGCAGAGCACTCTGCACCTTGATGCTCCTGGGCCTCCAGGGCAGTTCAAGTTGTTAATGGAGGACCTCAATGGAATGATCTGCAGAGCACTCTGCACCTTGATGCTCCTGGGCAGTTCAAGTTGTTAAACTACTGAACAACCGATTGGCACGTGTGTTTTTCTGTGGTTCATTAGAAAATAGTTTTCCTGACCAATTCTGCGTTTGGTTAATGATGTTTGTCCCCCTTGAGCCACTGTAGATGCAGAAGCCTATTTCACTCAAAAAACCCCAGAATGAATCTAAGACAATTTAAGAAATCTGTTTTTGCCAAGGATGTTTTAGTTTTTACATCCAACTAAGGTGTTTGGTGTTTGGTATTTCTCAAGTAAAGAAATGGGCGTCGTGTCGTCTTATGTAACCAAGTTGGAGCTGCTGGGCAGGTCTGTCTCACTGTCTATGCTTAGATAGAAACCCAACATTAATTTACCCGTTGTGACACACGGATGGGCCAAACTAACCCTAACCCTGTCTATGCTTAGATAGAAACCCAACATTAATTTACCCGTTGTGACGCACGGATGGGCCAAACTAACCCTAACCCTGTCTATGCTTAGATAGAAACCCAACATTAATTTACCCGTTGTGACGCACGGATGGGCCAAACTAACCCTAACCCTGTCTATGCTATTAGATAGAAACCCAACATTAATTTACCCGTTGTGACGCACGGATGGGCCAAACTAACCCTAACCCTGTCTATGCTATTAGATAGAAACCCAACATTAATTTACCCGTTGTGACGCACGGATGGGCCAAACTAACCCTAACCCTGTCTATGCTATTAGATAGAAACCCAACATTAATTTACCCGTTGTGACGCACGGATGGTCCAAACTCCGTTTTAGACGAGACTTTATGACCAAAAGGATCCTATTTGCACTTCGGGGATTTAGTGCTTTTCATTTTTTTTAAATGCAGTCACTCTTTAAAATGAAGGACCTCATTGTTGAGGAATGTGTTTTCTTTTTAAATTGCTTGTAATATTGTGTGGTTTTATTACGCGGTATTGGAAAAGAGGCCTTGGTCTCAATGGGACTCCCTGCTAAAATAAAGGTTCTATAAAATAAATCAGTCAAGATGTAAAATAGTATGTACCTTTGCAGCAACAGCCTCTATGTTCTCAGGAGAGACAACCTCGTAGGTGTTGGTGGTCTTCTCTCTGGAGGAGATGATGGGTTCAATCCTCTGTCTCATTAAGAACTCTTCTTTAGTTAGGACATCTGGAATACATGACCTTTTATTAATATAATATAACTAAATAATATTAAACACACACACACACACACAAAACCCGACCTGGTTTGCAGATGTTGAAGTCCATGGCTCCACCCATGTTGAGTATCTTCTGAATAATGGTCCGGGCCAGACTGTTTGGACTGATCAGAACCGGCCTCTTCCTCTGGACCCGCTGAGGGGAGACCAGGCTGTACGGAACCAGGTTCACACTCCTACTCACATCACTGTATGGGTCTGCACAGTCTACACACACACACACACACACACACACACACACACATTGTAAAGGGTACAGGTTGTAGAGTGTATAATAATATACAGCATAAATATATACAATGCTAATATACACTGCTCAAAAAAATAAAGGGAACACTTAAACAACACAATGTAACTCCAAGTCAATCACACTTCTGTGAAATCAAACTGTCCACTTAGGAAGCAACACTGATTGACAATACATTTCACATGCTGTTGTGCAAGTGGAATAGACAACAGGTGTAAATGATAGGTTCTGCAGGTGGGGACCACAGGACCACTTCTCAGTTCCTATGCTTCCTGGCTGATGTTTTGGTCACTTTTGAATGCTGGCGGTGCTTTCACTCTAGTGGTAGCATGAGACGGAGTTTACAACCCACACAAGTGGCTCAGGTAGTGCAGCTCATCCAGGATGGCACATCAATGTGAGCTGTGGCAAGAAGGTTTGCTGTGTCTGTCAATGTAGTGTCCAGAGCATGGAGGCGCTACCAGGAGACAGGCCAGTACATCAGGAGACGTGGAGGAGGCCGTAGGAGGGCAACAACCCAGCAGTAGGACCGCTACTTCCGCCTTTGTGCAAGGAAGAGCAGGAGGAGCACTGTCAGAGCCCTGCAAAATGACCTCCAGCAGGCCACAAATGTGCATGTGTCTGCTCAAACGGTCAGAAACAGACTCCATGAGGGTGGTATGAGGGCCCGATGTCCACAGGTGGGGGTTGTGCTTACAGCCCAACACCGTGCAGGACGTTTGGCATTTGCCAGAGAACACCAAGATTGGCAAATTCGCCACTGGTGCCCTGTGCTTTTCACAGATGAAAGCAGGTTCACACTGAGCACGTGACAGTCTGGAGACACCGTGGAGAACTTTCTGCTGCCTGCAATATCCTCCAGCATGACCGGTTTGGCGGTGGGTCAGTCATGGTGTGGGGTGGCATTTCTTTGGGGGGCCGCACAGCCCTCCATGTGCTTGCCAGAGGTAGCCTGACTGCCATTAGGTACCGAGATGAGATCCTCAGACCCCTGGTGAGACCATACAGTGCCTTGCGAAAGTATTCGCCCCCTTGAACTTTGCGACCTTTTGCCACATTTCAGGCTTCAAACATAAAGATATAAAACTGTATTTTTTATGTAGAATCAACAACAAGTGGGACACAATCATGAAGTGGAACGACATTTATTGGATATTTCAAACTTTTTTAACAAATCAAAAACTGAAAAATTGGGCGTGCAAAATTATTCAGCCCCTTCACTTTCAGTGCAGCAAACTCTCTCCAGAAGTTCAGTGAGGATCTCTGAATGATCCAATGTTGACCTAAATGACTAATGATGATAAATACAATCCACCTGTGTGTAATCAAGTCTCCGTATAAATGCACCTGCACTGTGATAGTCTCAGAGGTCCGTTAAAAGCGCAGAGAGCATCATGAAGAACAAGGAACACACCAGGCAGGTCCGAGATACTGTTGTGAAGAAGTTTAAAGCCGGATTTGGATACAAAAAGATTTCCCAAGCTTTAAACATCCCAAGGAGCACTGTGCAAGCGATAATATTGAAATGGAAGGAGTATCAGACCACTGCAAATCTACCAAGACCTGGCCGTCCCTCTAATCTTTCAGCTCATACAAGGAGAAGACTGATCAGAGATGCAGCCAAGAGGCCCATGATCACTCTGGATGAACTGCAGAGATCTACAGCTGAGGTGGGAGACTCTGTCCATAGGACAACAATCAGTCGTATATTGCACAAATCTGGCCTTTATAGAAGAGTGGCAAGAAGAAAGCCATTTCTTAAAGATATCCATAAAAAGTGTCATTTAAAGTTTGCCACAAGCCACCTGGGAGACACACCAAACATGTGGAAGAAGGTGCTCTGGTCAGATGAAACCAAAATTGAACTTTTTGGCAACAATACAAAACGTTATGTTTGGCGTAAAAGCAACACAGCTCATCACCCTGAACACACCATCCCCACTGTCAAACATGGTGGTGGCAGCATCATGGTTTGGGCCTGCTTTTCTTCAGCAGGGACAGGGAAGATGGTTAAAATTGATGGGAAGATGGATGGAGCCAAATACAGGACCATTCTGGAAGAAAACCTGATGGAGTCTGCAAAAGACTGAGATTTGTCTTCCAACAAGACAATGATCCAAAACATAAAGCAAAATCTACAATGGAATGGTTCAAAAATAAACATATCCAGGTGTTAGAATGGCCAAGTCAAAGTCCAGACCTGAATCCAATCAAGAATCTGTGGAAAGAACTGAAAACTGCTGTTCACAAATGCTCTCCATCCAACCTCACTGAGCTCGAGCTGTTTTGCAAGGAGGAATGGGAAAAATGTTCAGTCTCTCGATGTGCAAAACTGATAGAGACATACCCCAATCGATTTACACCTGTAATCGCAGCAAAAGGTGGCGCTACAAAGTATTAACTTAAGGGGGCTGAATAATTTTGCACGCCCAATTTTTCAGTTTTTGATTTGTTAAAAAGTTTGAAATATCCAATAAATGTCGTTCCACTTCATGATTGTGTCCCACTTGTTGTTGATTCTTCACAAAAAAATACAGTTTTATATCTTTATGTTTGAAGCCTGAAATGTGGCAAAAGGTCGCAAAGTTCAAGGGGGGCGAATACTTTCGCAAGGCACTGTATATGAGAGATAAACAGGTGTAGTGTATAGGTGTGTGTGTATATATATATAGAGAGAGAAACGTGTAGTGTATAGGTGTGTATATATATATATATATATATATATGAGAGATAAACAGGTGTAGTGTATAGGTGTGTGTATATATATATATATATATATGAGAGATAAACAGGTGTAGTGTATATGTGTGTGTGTGTGTATATATATAGAGAGAAACAGGGCGTATAGGTAGTAGTGTATATGGTTTATGGTAGGATGTAGGTTTATGGTAGGATGTAGGTTTATGGTAGGATGTCAGTTTATGGTAGGATGTAGTTTGTGAATCCTGTCTCAGGGTTTCGAAGCCTGGTCTGGGCAGCGTTGGGTTTCCTGTAGTGTTTAGGGTGTAGGGTGCAGGGCTTACCATCCTGTCTCAGGGTTTTGAAGCCTGGTCTGGGCAGCGTTGGGTTTCCTGTAGTGTTTAGGGTGTAGGGTGCAGGGCTTACCATCCTGTCTCAGGGTTTCGAAGCCTGGTCTGGGCAGCGTTGGGTTTCCTGTAGTGTTTAGGGTGTAGGGTGCAGGGCTTACCATCCTGTCTCAGGGTTTCGAAGCCTGGTCTGGGCAGCGTTGGGTTTCCTGTAGTGTTTAGGGTGTAGGGTGCAGGGCTTACCATCCTGTCTCAGGGTTTCGAAGCCTGGTCTGGGCAGCGTTGGGTTTCCTGTAGTGTTTAGGGTGTAGGGTGCAGGGCTTACCATCCTGTCTCAGGGTTTCAAAGCCTGGTCTGGGCAGCGTTGGGTTTCCTGTAGTGTTTAGGGTGTAGGGTGCAGGGCTTACCATCCTGTCTCAGGGTTTCAAAGCCTGGTCTGGGCAGCGTTGGGTTTCCTGTAGTGTTTAGGGTGCAGGGCTTACCATCCTGTCTCAGGGTTTCGAAGCCTGGTCTGGGCAGCGTTGGGTTTCCTGTAGTGTTTAGGGTGTAGGGTGCAGGGCTTACCATCCTGTCTCAGGGTTTCGAAGCCTGGTCTGGGCAGCGTTGGGTTTCCTGAGCTCACAATGCGAACACGCTCACTGCTGTTCATACGCTTATACTTATTATCCACCCTGCTGACAAACTACACACACACACACACATTGCACTTTACTGAGGAGATGGGTGTGTGTGAAGGTGTGTGAAGGTGTGTGTGTGTGTGTGTGTTACCTGTAGTATCTGTGTGATGAAGACGCTAGCTCTGGACATGCGAGGGCTGGATTTGGGGTCTGAGGACAGGCTGGACTCTTCAGGCTGTAAGCTGTTCTACACAACATAAACAACAATAACAACAACACATGTTATCAACAACAAATCAAGACAGTTCAAGGTGTTTACATGTAGTTAGCTCACGGTTATTAAAGGGTTGATGGACACTGTAGAGTGCATGGAGAATAAGAGAACCTCCTCCAAGCTGCCCACTGCACTGAGGATAGGAAACACTGTAGAGTGCATGGAGAATAAGAGCACCTCCTCCAAGCTGCCCACTGCACTGAGGATAGGAAACACTGTCACTAGCCCCATTATTAAAGGGTTGATGGACACTGTAGAGTGCATGGAGAATAAGAGAACCTCCTCCAAGCTGCCCACTGCACTGAGGATAGGAAACACTGTCACTAGCCCCATTAATAAAGGGTTGATGGACACTGTAGAGTGCATGGAGAATAAGAGAACCTCCTCCAAGCTGCCCACTGCACTGAGGATAGGAAACACTGTCACTAGCCCCATTAATAAAGGGTTGATGGACACTGTAGAGTGCATGGAGAATAAGAGAACCTCCTCCCAGCTGCCCACTGCACTGAGGATAGGAAACACTGTAGAGTGCATGGAGAATAAGAACACCTCCTCCAAGCTGCCCACTGCACTGAGGATAGGAAACACTGTAGAGTGCATGGAGAATAAGAACACCTCCTCCAAGCTGCCCACTGCACTGAGGATAGGAAACACTGTAGAGTGCATGGAGAATAAGAGAACCTCCTCCAAGCTGCCCACTGCACTGAGGATAGGAAACACTGTAGAGTGCATGGAGAATAAGAGAACCTCCTCCAAGCTGCCCACTGCACTGAGGATAGGAAACACTGTCACTAGCAACAAATCCACCATAATCGAGAATTTCAATAAGCATTTTTCTACGGCTGGCCATGCTTCCCCGTCCCCCCGCTTCTCCTTCACTCAATTCCAAACAGCTGATGTTCTGAAAGAGCTGCAAATTCTGGATCCCTATAAATCAGCTGGGCTAGACAATCTGGACCCTCTCTTTCTAAAATTATCCTCAAAATTCGTATCGTCTGAGATCCCCAAAGATTGGAAAGCTGCCGCGGTCATCCCCCTCTTCAAAGGGGGCGACACCTTAGACCCAAACTGTTACAGACCTATGTCCATCCTACCCTGCCTTTCTAAAATCTTCGAAAGCCAAGTTAATAAACAGATCACCGACCATTTCGAATCCCACCATACCTTCTCCACTATGCAATCTGGTTTCCGAGCTGGTCATGGGTGCACCTCAGCCACGCTCAAGGTCCTAAACGACATCACAACCACCATCGATAAAAGACAATACTGTGCAGCCGTCTTCATCGACCTGGCCAAGGCTTTCAACTCTGTCAATCACCCCATTCTTATCTGCAAGACTCAATAGCCTTGGTTTCTCAAATGACTACTTCACTAACTACTTTTCAGATAGAGTTCAGTGTGTCAAATCTGAGGGCCTGTTGTCCGGGCCTCTGGCAGTCTCTATGGGGGTGCCACAGGGTTCAATTCTCTGGCCAACTCTTGTCTCTGTATATATATCATTGTTGCTCTTGCTGCTGGTGATTCTCTGATCCACTTCTACCCAGACAACACCATTCTGTATACATCTGGCCATTGTTTGGACACTGTGTTAACAAACCTCCAAACGAGCTTCAATGCCATACAACACTTATTCCGTGGCCTGCTAGTAAAACTAAATGCATGCTCTTCAACCGATTGCTGCCCTCACCCGCCCGCCTGACTAGCATCACTACTTTGGAAGGTTCTGACTTAGAATATGTGGACAACTACAAATACCTAGGTGTCTGGTTAGAGTGTAAACTCTCCTTCCAGACTCACATTAAGCATCTCCAATCCAAAATTAAATCTAGGCTTCATATTTCACAACAAAGCCTCCTTCACTCAGGTTGCCAAACATAGCCTCGTAAAACTGACTATCCTACCGATCCTTGACTTTGGCGATGTCATTTACAAAACAGTCTCCAACACTCTACTCAGAAAATCGGATGTAGTCTATCACAGTGCCATCCGTTTTGTCACCAAAGCCCCATATACTACCCTCAACTGCGACCTGTATGCTTTCGTTGGCTGGCCCTCGCTACATATTCGTCGCTAAACCCACTGGCTCCAGGCCATCTATAAGTCTTTAGCAACACCCACCCATAGCACGTGCTCCAGCAGGTATATTTCACTGGTCATCCCCAAAGCCAACTCTTCGTTTGTCCACCTTTCCTTCCAGTTCTTTGCTGCCAATGACTGGAACGAATTGCAAAAATCACAGAAGCTGGAGACTTATATCTCCCTCACTTTAAGCAACAGCTGTCAGAGCAGCTTACCGATCACTGCACCTGTACACAGCCATCTGTAAATAGCCCATCCAACTACCTCGTCCCCACATTCTTATTCTTTTTTTTGCTCTTTTGCACCCCAGTATCTTTACTTGCACATCTTCTGCACATCTATCACTCCAGTGTTAATGCTAAATTGTAAATATTTTGCCACTATGGCCTATTTATTGCCTTACCTCACTAATCCTACTACATTTGCACACACTGTATATAGACTTTTTCTATTGTATTATTGACTGTACATTTGTTTATCCCATGTGTAACTCAGTGTTGTTGTTTTTTGTTGCACTGCTTTGCTTTATCTTGGCCAGGTCATAGTTGTAAATTAGAACTTGTTCTCAACTGGCCTACCTGGTTAAATAAAGGTTAAATATTATAATTATTTTTATAATCTATGTAGATTCAGGAATTCCCCAGGGCAGCTGTCTAGGCCCATTTACTTTTAAAAAAAATCTTTACTAATGACATGCCACTGGCTTTGAATAAAGCCAGAGTGTCTATGTATGTGAATTACTTAACTCTATACATGTCAGCTACTACAGAGACTGAAAGGACTGCAACACCCATGCATACCCCACAAGACATGCCACAAAAGGTCTCCTCGCAGTCCTCAAGTCCAGAACAGACTATGGGAGGCACACGGTATTAAATAGAGTCATGACGACATGGAACTCTATTCCACATCAAGAAACTGATACAAGCAGTAAAATTAGATTTAAAAAACAGAATAAAAACACGTTATGGAACAGTGGGGAAGCAACACAAACATAGGCCCAGACACATGCATACATACTATACACGCACGTAAACATGGATTTAGTACTGTACATATGTGGTGGAGTAGGGGCCTGAGGGCACAGACACATGCATACATACTATACACGCACGTAAACATGGATTTAGTACTGTACATATAGTGGTGGAGTAGGGGCCTGAGGGCACAGACACATGCATACATACTATACACGCACGTAAACATGGATTTAGTACTGTACATATAGTGGTGGAGTAGGGGCCTGAGGGCACAGACACATGCATACATACTATACACGCACGTACACATGGATTTAGTACTGTACATATGTGGTGGAGTAGGGGCCTGAGGGCTCAGACACATGCATACATACTATACACGCACGTAAACATGGATTTAGTACTGTACATATGTGGTAGTGGTGGAGTAGGGGCCTGAGGGCACAGACACATGCATACATACTATACACGCACGGATAAACATGGATTTAGTACTGTACATATGTAAACATGGATTTAGTACTGTACATATGTGGTGGAGTAGGGGCCTGAGGGCACAGACACATGCATACATACTATACACGCACGTAAACATGGATTTAGTACTGTACATATAGTGCACGTAAACATGGAGTACATATAGGGTGGAGTAGGGCCTGAGGGCACAGACACATGCATACATACTATACACGCACGTAAACATGGATTTAGTACTGTACATATGTGGTAGTGGTGGAGTAGGGGCCTGAGGGCACAGACACATGCATACATACTATACACGCACGTAAACATGGATTTAGTACTGTACATATGTGGTGGAGTAGGGGCCTGAGGGCACAGACACATGCATACATACTATACACGCACGTAAACATGGATTTAGTACTGTACATATAGTGGTGGAGTAGGGGCCTGAGGGCACAGACACATGCATACATACTATACACGCACGTAAACATGGATTTAGTACTGTACATATGTGGTAGTGGTGGAGTAGGGGCCTGAGGGCTCAGACACATGCATACATACTATACACGCACGTAAACATGGATTTAGTACTGTACATATGTGGTGGAGTAGGGGCCTGAGGGCACAGACACATGCATACATACTATACACGCACGTAAACATGGATTTAGTACTGTACATATAGGGGCCTGAGGGCACAGACACATGCATACATACTAGTGGTGGATTTAGTACTGTACATATAGTGGTGGAGGGGGCCTGAGGGCACAGACACATGCATACATACTATACACGCACGTAAACATGGATTTAGTACTGTACATATGTGGTAGTGGTGGGGCCTGAGGGCTAGACACATGGGTAAACCTGTAGTGGTGGAGCCTGAGGGCACAGACACATGCATACATACTATACACGCACGTAAACATGGATTTAGTACTGTACATATGTGGTAGTGGTGGAGTAGGGGCCTGAGGGCACAGACACATGCATACATACTATACACGCACGTAAACATGGATTTAGTACTGTACATATGTGGTAGTGGTGGAGTAGGGGCCTGAGGGCAAACAGTGTGTTGTGAAATCGGAGAATGTATTGTAATGTTTTTAAAATCGTATAAACTGCCTTAATTTTGCTGGGCCCCAGGATGAGTAGCTGCTGCCAAGGCAGGAGGGATCCATAATAAATACAAATGGAATCAGGATGCACCTGAGCTCAATTTCGAGTCTCAGAGCAAAGGGTCTGAATACTCATATAAGTAAGGTATTTATGTTTCTTATATTTTTGCAAACATTTCTAAGATCCTGTTTTCTCTTTGTCATTATGGGGTCTTGTGTGTAGAATGATGAGGATTTATTTGATCCATTTTAGAATAAGGCGGTGGAGTTGGAATTCTTTCCGAAGGCACTGTAGATGTATGTACCCTGAACATATAGAGATATGGAGCCATCCCAAATATCGTCCACAGGACCAATATATGGCACCTCGGGGGGGCGTGGCAGCTTCATGATTTTTATTATCAAAAACCGTTCTGAGCTGGAACAGAGCGCAGCGGGATGTGAATGCGCACGCATCACCGCATAACATGGTGCCTGACTGGTGCCTGACACGCTCCCCACAGTAAGCACAGGGAGTTGGCTCAGGTCGAAACCCAATCTCCCTGTGTGCTTTAACAGAATGTGACTGGCAGAACGGCTGTTGTATGTGGAGGATGAGGGCTGCAGTAGATTTTTTACATTTATTTTTAGTTTACCTTTATTTAACCAGGCAAGTCAGTTAAGAACAAATTCTTATTTTCATTGACGACCTAGGAACAGTGGGTTAACTGCCTGTTCAGGGGCAGAACGACAGATTTGTACCTTGTCAGCTCAGGGATTTAGAACGTTCCGGTTACTTGTCCAACGCTCTAACCACGAGGCTACCAGATATGGGGGAGTGAGGCCTAAGAGGGTTTTTATAAATAAGCATCAACCAGTGGGTCTTGCGACGGGTATACAGAGATGACCAGTTTACAGAGGACTGTAGAGTGATGTGTCCTATAAGGAGCGTTGGGGATGTTATATAAATATTCATACACATAGCTCATATATTATACATCGCTAAGCTAATCTGCCTGACTCAAGTCATCTTATGTACGTACCCCTGCTAAAACCGGAACTAGCTCACACAGCCAGCAATAAAACTACCCCCTAACACTATCCCCTCAGCTTGTTGTCTTACGACCCCAGGAAACAAAGACATTCCATCGCATGAACACATACACCCAGCCATAGTAAACTGCCCCTCTACCTCACGAACCCCTGACACAAACAGTCTTCACCTCTTTTACTGGTCGGGTGCCCAGAACAGAAGACTGCTGTGCACCAATGGGGGCTTCTACTCTGGCTAGAGCGGGTCCGCCTCCAACCCTACGGGACCATTCAGAAGACGTCACGACAAGGCTATACCTACTTTATTCTATGTATAACAATGAATGTAACCTTTGTATAAGGCCTCTTTTTCACCTGACCCCTCATCGGGTTATATGAACTAGATCAGTGCACGATGTAGAACAAGATATCTTTGACCAATAAACGGCCTTTTTGATACACCTGATTCCACTCTGTCCAGCGTCGTTGATCTGCATTCCCTCTCCAGTATGAAACACTAACAGGGACCAATCTGACGGCCGAATGGTAATATATGATGTTGATATGCATTCCCTCTCCAGTATGAAACACTAACAGGGACCAATCTGACGGCCGAATGGTAATATATGATGTTGATCTGCATTCCCTCTCCAGTATGAAACACTAACAGGGACCAATCTGACGGCCGAATGGTAATATATGATGTTGATATGCATTCCCTCTCCAGTATGAAACACTAACAGGGACCAATCTGACGGCCGAATGGTAATATATGATGTTGATATGCATTCCCTCTCCAGTATAAAACACTAACAGGGACCAATCTGACGGCCGAATGGTAATATATGATGTTGATATGCATTCCCTCTCCAGTATGAAACACTAACAGGGACCAATCTGACGGCCGAATGGTAATATATGATGTTGATATGCATTCCCTCTCCAGTATGAAACACTAACAGGGACCAATCTGACGGCCGAATGGTAATATATGATGTTGATCTGAAGCCACTGACTCGGCCAATAAGTTATTTCCTCCTCTGGCGCACAGTTTCAGAGAAGTCCTCTTTGGAGAAGATGTTGGTTCCTCTCAAATTCTCCAGAACAGATATCTTGTCCTTGAACCTTGGGAACTTGACCCCTAACGGCCTGGGTCTGTCACCTGGGCTCATTACAGGTTTTCCAGACCTACACTCCAACTCAGTCTTCCTATGACCCATCTGGAGCTTTTCAGTGATAATTTTTCCCACTTTCTCCTCATGTGGAGACTCTGGTATGCCATCCACAACAATGGTGTCCGTATCACCTATAACGCCCATATCGGTGGCTATTTTAGGTTGTACTGGTACGTCATATTAGCTCAATCGCCAATTTCTCAGCCTCACAGAATCACAGAAACACAACACCTTGAATGAATAACAGAAACAAGTTGCTATGGATAAAATAGATGAAAATAACTGTTCAAAGCATGAAAAACATATATTTGTATATCAAACGTGAGTATAAATCTGTGAAATGTTTTAAATATATGATTATTTTGGAGGAATTTAAACCAAAGTTACCAAAGGTTAATAAAAGAAAAAGTGTAACTATGTGACAGAAAGTGTCATTATGACATTTCCAATTTGGACTCGAAAAAAGCCCTTGTTGGGGCTTTAGGGGTAAAAAAAAATGGCCCCAGTTGGTGATTTAGGGCTCAAAAAGTACCCCTGTTAGGGCTTTTAGCAGTTGAAATATGTTGATGCTTTTAAGGTTAAATGTCAAGCACACTATAACGTGGATCTGTAATGGTCCGTATTTAATCTAGGCCTTAGTTAGTCAGTCAGTTACGTTAGTCAGTCAGTTGTTCAGCCAGTTTGTTAGATAGAAGCTAGGTTAGTTAGTTGGGGACTAGTTAGTTGGTTAGCTAGTTGGTTGGTTAGTTTGTATGTTAGGGGATAATGGGTTAGGGGCTAGTTAGTTGGAGGCTAGTTAGTAAGGGGCTAGTTAGGTAGAGGCTAGTTATTTAGGGGCTAGTTAGTTAGATGAAAGTTAGTTAGGGGCTAGTTAGTACCCTGAGGTCAAGCAGGCTGCTAGTTAGTTAGGGGCTAGTTAGTTTGAGGCTAGTTAGTTTGAGGCTAGTTAGTTAGGGGCTAGTTAGTACCCTGAGGTCAAGCAGGCTGCTAGTTAGTTAGGGGCTAGTTAGTTTGAGGCTAGTTAGTTTGAGGCTAGTTAGTTAGGGGCTAGTTAGTACCCTGAGGTCAAGCAGGCTGCTAGTTAGTTAGGGGCTAGTTAGTTAGGGGTTAGTTATACCCTGAGGTTATGCAGGCTGCTAATAAGTTAGGGAGTAGTTAGTTTGGGGCTAGTTTGGTAGAGGACAGTTACTTAATGGCTAGTTAGTTAGGGGCTAGTTAGTTAGATACAAGTTAGTTAGGGGCTAGTTAGTTAGATGCTAGTTAGTTAGGGGCTAGTTAGTTAGAGACAAGTTAGTTAAAGGGCTAGTTAGTTAGGGGCTAATTAGTACCCTGAAGTTATGCAGGTTGCTAGTTGGTTAGGGGCTAGTTAGATAGAGGCAAATTAGTTAGGGTCTAGTAAGTTAGGGGCTAGTTAGTTAGGAGTTAATTAGCTAGGGTCTAGTTAGTACCCTGAGGTTATGCAGGCTGCTAGTTAGTTAGGGGCTAGTTAGTTAGGGGATAGTTATACCCTGAGGTTAAGCAGACTGCTAATAAGTTAGGGAGTAGTTATTTAGGGGCTAGTTAGTTATGGGCTAGTTGGTTATGGGCTAGTTGGTTATGGGCTGGTTAGTTGGAGGCTAGTTAGTTACGGGCTAGTTAGTACCCTGATGTTATGCAGGCGGCTAGTTACTTAGTGGCTAGTTAGTTAGGGGCTAGATAGTTAGAGGCTAGATAGTTAGGGGCTAGTTAGTACCCTGAGGTTATGCAGGCTGCTAGTTAGTTACGGGCTAGTTAGTACCCTGATGTTATGCAGGCTGCTAGTTACTTAGTGGCTAGTTAGTTAGGGGCTAGATAGTTAGAGGCTAGATAGTTAGGGGCTAGTTAGTACCCTGAGGTTATGCAGGCTGCTAGTTAGTTACGAGCTAGTTATTACCCTGAGGTTATGCAGGCTGCTAGTTAGTTAGGGGTTAGTTGGCTAGTTAGTACCACAAGGTTATGCAGGCTGCTAGTTAGTTGGGGGTAAGTTGGCTAGTTAGTTAGGGGCTAGTTAGTACCATGAGGATATGAAGGTTGCTAGTCGGTTAGGGGTTAGTGGGCTAGTTAGTTAGGGGCTTGTTAGTGCCCTAAGGTTATGCAGGCTGCTAATTAGTTAGGGGTAAGTTGGCTAGTTAGTTAGGGGCTAGTTAGTACCATGAGGTTATGTAGGCTGCTAGTTAGTTAGGGGTAAGTTGGCTAGTTAGTTAGGGGCTAGTTAGTACCATGAGGTTATGCAGGCTGCTAGTCAGTTAGGGGGTAGCTGGCTAGTTAATTAGGATCTAGTTAATACCTTGAAGTTGCGCAGGCTGTCATTCTCCTCTCTTCCTCCTCGACACACCAGCTTCTGCATCTTTACCAGGAGAAGCTGCTGGGCCCTGTAGATCATACACGCGTGCGTGTGCAAACACACACACACACAGACACACACACACACACAGGTCAGTGGTGATCTATAGTGGTTGCTAATCTGATGTTGTATCGAGCTTCTGCATCTTTTCCAGGAGCAACTGCTGGGCCCTGTAGATCACACACATACAGGTCTGTGGTGAAATGTAGTAGTCTGATGTTACATCAAGCTTCTGGATCAGTATTTGAAAGTATTCATCTGGTATTCTGTAGTACTGTGTAGTAGTATGTAATAGTCTGTAGTACTCTGTAGTACTCTGGAGTACTCTGTAGTAGTCCATAGTAGTCTGTAGTAGTGTGTAGTACTCTGTAGTAATATGTAGTAGTATGTAGTAGTCTGTAGTAGTATGTAGTTTGTAGTAGTGTGTAGTAGTCCATAGCAGTCTGTATTTACCGTGAGTAAGAGGGATGGTGCCTTTTTCCGATAGGTCGGTTCCAGAGTAGGCTTCGACCCGGGAGCAAAGCCACTCCCACTTCCCCTGGTGCATCGTGTCCAGGACATGGACCACCTTAATCAATCAATCAATCAACCAATCAAATAAATATGTTAATCAATCAACCGATCAATCAATCATTAATTCAATAAAATAATCAAACATCATCCAACCAATCAAATAAATATGTTAATCAATCAATCAACCAATAAATCACTCAATCAACCTATCAACCAATCAATCGATCAACCAATCAATCAATCATTAATTCAATAAAATAATCAAACATCATCCAACCAATCAAACAATAAATGAACAAATCAATCAATCAACCCTAACAACAACAACACGATAATAACAGGTACCTCGTTACATATTGGAGATTGAGGTACCTCGTTACATATTGGAGATTGATGTACCTCGTTACATATTGGAGATTGATGTACCTCGTTACATATTGGAGATTGATGTACCTCGTTACATATTGGAGATTGATGTACCTCGTTACATATTGTAGATTGATGTACCTCGTTACATATTGGAGATTGAGGTACCTCGTTACATATTGGAGATTGATGTACCTCGTTACATATTGGAGATTGATGTACCTCGTTACATATTGGAGATTGATGTACCTCGTTACATATTGTAGATTGATGTACCTCGTTACATATTGGAGATTGATGTACCTCGTTACATATTGTAGATTGATGTACCTCGTTACATATTGTAGATTGATGTACCTCGTTACATATTGGAGATTGATGTACCTCGTTACATATTGTAGATTGATGTACCTCGTTACATATTGTAGATTGATGTACCTCGTTACATATTGTAGATTGATGTACCTCGTTACATATTGTAGATTGATGTACCTCGTCACAAAGCACATATTGTAGATTGATGTACCTCGTCACAAAGCACATATTGTAGATTGATGTACCTCGTCACAAAGCACATATTGTAGATTGATGTACCTCGTCACAAAGCACATATTGTAGATTGATGTACCTCGTCACAAAGCACATATTGTAGATTGATGTACCTCGTCACAAAGCACATATTGTAGATTATGTCATTTACATACACTACCGGTCAAAAGTTTTAGAACACCTACTCATTCAAGGGTTTCTCTTTATTTTTACTATTTTCTAATAGTGAATTGACTACAGGACTATTGACATATGGAATCAAGTAGTAACCAAAAAAGTGTTAAACAAATCAAAATATATTTTAAATTTGAGATGGAAACTTTTAAAGTTTCTTCAAGTGCAGTCGCAAAAACCATCAAGAACAATGAAGAAACTGGCTCTCATGTGGACAACCACAGGAATGGAAGACCCAGAGTTACCTCCAAGTTCATTCGAGTTACCAGCCTCAGAAATTGCAGCCCAAATAAATGGTTCACAGAGTTCAAGTAACAGACACACCTCAACATTAACTGTTCAGAGGAGACTGTGTGAATCAGGCCTTCATGGTTGAATTGCTGCAAATAAACCCACTACTAAAGGACACCAATAAGAAGAAGAGACTTGCTTGAGTCAAGAAACACGAGCAATGGACATTAGACCAGTGATCATTTTTTTCATAAAAGCTTTGGCCAAGTCAGTAACCATGATAAGCACAGATATTAATTATCGTATTTCGTCGCCCTAACGTAGCCTTCACTGCTATTCGCCCAGGAGCTAGCAAGCGCTAGCTAACGCACACAGATTAGCATCACTGTAGTGCTATTCACTCAACTGTACGACTTGATTAGTCTAGTGTTAGCTAGCTACATAGCTGTCTTTGTTTCCAAGATAATTGTGTAGTTTAGTGTGTGTAGCCTTGGAGTGATTATCTTAATTCACTGAGGTTCGCTAGCCAGCTATTTGTCGTCCTTAACGTAGGAGACTCTGCTAGCTAGCCAACAGCTAACAGCTAGCCAACAACAACCCGGTCGCATTCCGCTCGCTCCACAGTTAGTATCACATTTTCATTTCATTTCATTACAGTACAACGGTTTGATTTGTTTGATCGTAGCTAGCTACATAGCCGTCTTTGTTTCAAAGATAATTGTGTAGTCTAGAGCGATTTCCTAGGTTAGCTAGCCAGCTATTGTCGTTCTTTTACGCAACGTAACGTAAACAACACTGCTAGCTAGCCAGCTAGCCCCGATTAGCAGCACTGTAGAAACTATTACACTCAACGGAACGACTTGATTAGTGTAGTGTCAACAACGCAGCCACTGCCAGCTAGCCTACTTTAGCAGTACTGTATCATTTTAATCATTTTAGTCAATAAGACTCTTGCTACGTAAGCTTAACTTTCTGAACATTCGAGACGTGTAGTCCATTTGTCATTCCAATCTCCTTGCATTAGCGTAGCCTTTTCTGTAGCCTGTCAACTATGTGTCTGTCTATCCCTGTTCTCTCCTCTCTGCACAGACCATACAAACGCTCCACACCGCGTGGCCGCGACCACCCTAATCTGGTGGTCCCAGCGTACGACCCACGTGGAGTTCCAGGTCTCCGGTAGCCTCTGGAACTGCCGATCTGCGGCCAACAAGGCAGAGTTCATCTCAGCCTATGCCTCCCTCCAGTCCCTTGACTTCTTGGCACTGACGGAAACATGGATCACCACAGATAACACTGCTACTCCTACTGCTCTCTCCTCGTCCGCCCACGTGTTCTCGCACACCCCGAGAGCTTCTGGTCAGCGGGGTGGTGGCACCGGGATCCTCATCTCTCCCAAGTGGTCTTTCTCTCTTTCTCCCCTTACCCATCTGTCTATCGCCTCCTTTGAATTCCATGCTGTCACAGTTACCAGCCCTTTCAAGCTTAACATCCTTATCATTTATCGCCCTCCAGGTTCCCTCGGAGAGTTCATCAATGAGCTTGATGCCTTGATAAGCTCCTTTCCTGAGGACGGCTCACCTCTCACAGTTCTGGGCGACTTTAACCTCCCCACGTCTACCTTTGACTCATTCCTCTCTGCCTCCTTCTTTCCACTCCTCTCCTCTTTTGACCTCACCCTCTCACCTTCCCCCTACTCACAAGGCAGGCAATACGCTTGACCTCATCTTTACTAGATGCTGTTCTTCCACTAACCTCATTGCAACTCCCTCCAAGTCTCCGACCACTACCTTGTATCCTTTTCCCTCTCGCTCTCATCCAACACTTCCCACACTGCCCCTACTCGGATGGTATCGCGCCGTCCCAACCTTCGCTCTCTCCCCCCGCTACTCTCTCCTCTTCCATCCTATCATCTCTTCCCTCTGCTCAAACTTTCTCCAACCTATCTCCTGATTCTGCCTCCTCAACCCTCCTCTCCTCCCTTACTGCATCCTTTGACTCCCTATGTCCCCTATCCTCCAGGCCGGCTCGGTCCTCCCCTCCCGCTCCGTGGCTCGACGACTCCTTGCGAGCTCACAGAACAGGGCTCCGGGCAGCCGAGCGGAAATGGAGGAAAACTCGCCTCCTGCGGACCTGGCATCCTTTCACTCCCTCCTCTCTACATTTTCCTCCTCTGTCTCTGCTGCTAAAGCCACTTTCTACCATTCTAAATTCCAAGCATCTGCCTCTAACCCTAGGAAGCTCTTTGCCACCTTCTCCTCCCTCCTGAATCCCCCCCCTCCTCCCTCTCTGCAGATGACTTCGTCAACCATTTTGAAAAGAAGGTCGACGACATCCGATCCTCGTTTGCTAAGTCAAACGACACCGCTGGTTCTGCTCACACTGCCCTACCCTATGCTCTGACCTCTTTCTCCCCTCTCTCTCCAGATGAAATCTTGTGACGGCCGGCCGCCCAACAACCTGCCCGCTTGACCCTATCCCCTCCTCTCTTCTCCAGACCATTTCCGGAGACCTTCTCCCTTACCTTACCTCGCTCATCAACTCATCCCTGACCGCTGGCTACGTCCCTCCCGTCTTCAAGAGAGCGAGAGTTGCACCCCTTCTGAAAAAACCTACACTCGATCCCTCCGATGTCAACAACTACAGACCAGTATCCCTTCTCTCTTTTCTCTCCAAAACTCTTGAGCGTGCCGTCCTTGGCCAGCTCTACCGCTATCTCTCTCAGAATGACCTTCTTGATCCAAATCAGTCAGGTTTCAAGACTAGTCATTCAACTGAGACTGCTCTTCTCTGTATCACGGAGGCGCTCCGCACTGCTAAAGCTAACTCTCTCTCCTCTGCTCTCATCCTTCTAGACCTATCGGCTGCCTTCGATACTGTGAACCATCAGATCCTCCTCTCCACCCTCTCCGAGTTGGGCATCTCCGGCGCGGCCCACGCTTGGATTGCGTCCTACCTGACAGGTCGCTCCTACCAGGTGGCGTGGCGAGAATCTGTCTCCTCACCACGCGCTCTCACCACTGGTGTCCCCCAGGGCTCTGTTCTAGGCCCTCTCTTATTCTCGCTATACACCAAGTCACTTGGCTCTGTCATAACCTCACATGGTCTCTCCTATCATTGCTATGCAGACGGCACACAATCTTCTCCTTTCCCCCTTCTGATGACCAGGTGGCGAATCGCATCTCTGCATGTCTGGCAGACATATCAGTGTGGATGACGGATCACCACCTCAAGCTGAACCTCAGCAAGACGGAGCTCCTCTTCCTCCCGGGGAAGGACTGCCCGTTCCATGATCTCGCCATCACGGTTGACAACTCCATTGTGTCCTCCTCCCAGAGCGCTAAGAACCTTGGCGTGATCCTGGACAACACCCTGACGTTCTCAACTAACATCAAGGCGGTGTCCCGTTCCTGTAGGTTCATGCTCTACAACATCCGCAGAGTACGACCCTGCCTCACACAGGAAGCGGCGCAGGTCCTAATCCAGGCACTTGTCATCTCCCGTCTTGATTACTGCAACTCGCTGTTGGCTGGGCTCCCTGCCTGTGCCATTAAACCCCTACAACTCATCCAGAACGCCGCAGCCCGTCTGGTGTTCAACCTTCCCAAGTTCTCTCACGTCACCCCGCTCCTCCGCTCTCTCCACTGGCTTCCAGTTGAAGCTCGCATCCGCTACAAGACCATGGTGCTTGCCTACGGAGCTGTGAGGGGAACGGCACCTCAGTACCTCCAGGCTCTGATCAGGCCCTACACCCAAACAAGGGCACTGCGTTCATCCACCTCTGGCCTGCTCGCCTCCCTACCACTGAGGAAGTACAGTTCCCGCTCAGCCCAGTCAAAACTGTTCGCTGCTCTGGCCCCCAATGGTGGAACAAACTCCCTCACGACGCCAGGACAGCGGAGTCAATCACCACCTTCCGGAGACACCTGAAACCCCACCTCTTCAAGGAATACCTAGGATAGGGTAAGTAAGGGTAAGTAATCCTTCTCACCCCCTTTCTCCCCCAAAAAAAAAAAAAAAGATTTAGATGCAAGTGGCTGTTCCACTGGATGTCATAAGGTGAATGCACCCATTTGTAAGTCGCTCTGGATAAGAGCGTCTGCTAAATGACTTAAATGTAAATGTAAATGATATTGTGGCAACGTGATGGAACAACCCTCCAAGCGAGTGCATAAAGGACTGGTAACTGTGACGAGCGTCGTCTTGGAAATGACCACGGTGCAGCGTACACTTTTCTTTATTTTTTTAAAACGTCGCCAACAAAACAATAAACAACATAAACGAACGTGAAGCTCCATAAGGATATACATGCATTAAACGAAGACAACAACCCACAAATGAGACAACGATAGACAGCTGTCCCTGATTGAGAATCATACCCGGATAAAAACAAAGAACCAGAAAGCATAGACTTTCCCACCCGAGTCACAACCTGACCAAACAAACATAGAGAATAAAAGGATCTCTATGGTCAGGGTGTGACAGTCACACCCTGACCAAACAAACATAGAGAATAAAAGGATCTCTATGGTCAGGGTGTGACAGTAACACCCTGACCAAACAAACATAGAGAATAAAAGGATCTCTATGGTCAGGGTGTGACAGTAACACCCTGACCAAACAAACATAGAGAATAAAAGGATCTCTATGGTCAGGGTGTGACAGTAACACCCTGACCAAACAAACATAGAGAATAAAAGGATCTCTATGGTCAGGGCGTGACAGTAACACCCTGACCAAACAAACATAGAGAATAAAAGGATCTCTATGGTCAGGGTGTGACAGTAACACCCTGACCAAACAAACATAGAGAATAAAAGGATCTCTATGGTCAGGGTGTGACAGTAACACCCTGACCAAACAAACATAGAGAATAAAAGGATCTCTATGGTCAGGGTGTGACAGTAACACCCTGACCAAACAAACATAGAGAATAAAAGGATCTCTATGGTCAGGGTGTGACAGTAACACCCTGACCAAACAAACATAGAGAATAAAAGGATCTCTATGGTCAGGGTGTGACAGTCACACCCTGACCAAACAAACATAGAGAATAAAAGGATCTCTATGGTCAGGGTGTGACAGTAACACCCTGACCAAACAAACATAGAGAATAAAAGGATCTCTATGGTCAGGGTGTGACAGTAACACCCTGACCAAACAAACATAGAGAATAAAAGGATCTCTATGGTCAGGGTGTGACAGTAACACCCTGACCAAACAAACATAGAGAATAAAAGGATCTCTATGGTCAGGGTGTGACAGTAACACCCTGACCAAACAAACATAGAGAATAAAAGGATCTCTATGGTCAGGGTGTGACAGTAACGACATTTAGACCAGAAAGCTTGGAGCGGTGGCTAATGGTTGAAATGGTTGAATTTAAATACAGACCAGCGTGACGGACAGCTGAATGTTATGAAACGGTAAGACCCTCTGAAACTCAACAGAGAAGAAGAAGACTAGACTAAGACATGCACCACCTGCAGCTCTGCATGTAATGTAGTCTAGGAAACTCGCCCGAAGACGAGAAAATAAAATGTCCATCTCAACACTGTCTGATGTATCCAGTCTACTGAACACTCAGAGACAAAGATGAGGACATTGTGACCTCAAAGGCCAACCAGAGACTTACAAACCAGAGACTTACACAACCAGAGACTTACACAACCAGAGACTTACACAACCAGAGACTTACACAACCAGAGACTTACACAACCAGAGACTTACACAACCAGAGACTTTCTGTCGAACTATTCGTCACAGACGGATCGAGTAGTTTCAACAGCGAGATGACAGACAAAGACATCTAAGCGTAAATATATGTTGCACTTCTAAATCCGAATGAGCGGTTGTCAGGTTGCTAAATATTCATATATTTATAATAATAATATTATTCATAATATTCATACTCATACAGTGAGCGTATCATTCAACTGTATGTACGATAGTTGCATTCCAATGTCTCTCCTTCTCCCGCTCTTTCTCTCCCCACCTCTTTCATTGTTTAACCAGCCGTCATATCGGGTTAGTCCACTAGGGACTTTTCATTCTGTAACCAGCCGTCATATCAGGTTAGTCCACTAGGGACTTTTCATTGTGTAACCAGCCGTCATATCGGGTTAGTCCACTAGGGACTTTTCATTGCATTATGTTAGTAATCAATTCAACCTAAGCTGTGTGTGTTTATGTATTTCTGTGTGATTGTTTAGTTAGTTAGTAGATAAATAATGAAGCCAATTTGTGTATCGCTGAATCATCATTTAGACTAGGATTTATGAAGTCAATGACTTTCAGAATGAGACTGATATGAGGTAATAACTAACACTTGCACTTACTTTGCTGATAGTTACCTTATTGAGGAAAAGTGTACTTACTATGACTGAGATATGTGGTTGTCTCACTTAGCTATCTTCAGATGAATGTACTAACTGTAAGTCGATCTGGATAAGAGTGTCTACTAAATGACAGGGTTAGGGTCAGCAGGTACCTCATCACAAAGCACGCTCAGGGAGCAGGTGTCTGATTGGCCAGAGATGTTGAGGTTGATTCTGATGTAGAATGAGTCTCCTGACGTCACCGTTCCCTCCGATAGATCCCTCTGCAGCCTCCGGTACCCTGACAGACACACACAGACACACAATAGATTGCACAATGTTTTTTTATCTGTGTTTGAAGCCTGAGCGTAAAGTGAGGTGTCCAGGGTTAGGGTTAGTCCAGGTGTCCAGGGTTAGGTTTAGGGTTAGTCCAGGTGTCCAGGGTTAGGGTTAGTCCAGGTGTCCAGGGTTAGTCCAGGTGTCCAGGGTTAGGGTTAGTCCAGGTGTCCAGGGTTAGGTTTAGGGTTAGTCCAGGTGTCCAGGGTTAGGGTTAGTCCAGGTGTCCAGGGTTAGGGTTAGTCTAGGTGTCCAGGGTTAGGGTTAGTCCAGGTGTCCAGGGTTAGGGTTAGTCCAGGTGTCCAGGGTTAGGGTTAGTCCAGGTGGGTTAGGGTTAGTCTAGGTGTCCAGGGTTAGTCCAGGTGTCCAGGGTTAGGGTTAGTCCAGGTGTCCACGGTTAGGGTTAGTCCAGGTGTCCACGGTTAGGGTTAGTCTAGGTGTCCAGGGTTAGGGTTAGTCCAGGTGTCCAGGGTTAGGGTTAGTCCAGGTGGGTTAGAGTTAGTGGGTTAGGGTTAGTCTAGGTGTCCAGGGTTAGTCCAGGTGTCCAGGGTTAGGGTTAGTCCAGGTGTCCACGGTTAGGGTTAGGGTTAGTCCAGGTGTCCAGGGTTAGGGTTAGTCCAGGTGTCCACGGTTAGGGTTAGGGTTAGTCCAGGTGTCCAGAACAGATGCAGATAAAAACCTCCACTACAATGCTGTTAGGGGATTTACAATGCAAACACCTGCATTGTTTGCTGTTTGGGGTTTTAGGCTGGGTTTCTGTACAGCACTTTGAGATATCAGCTGATGTACGAAGGGCTATATAAATAAATTGGATTTGATTTGAAATTGGATTAGGGGATTTACAATGCTGTTAGGGGATTTACAATGCTGTTAGGGGATTTACAATGCTGTTTGGGGATTTACAATGCTGTTTGGGGATTTACAATGCTGTTAGGGGATTTACAATGCTGTTTGGGGATTTACAATGCTGTTAGGGGATTTACAATGGTGTTAGGGGATTTACAATGCTGTTAGGGGATTTACAATGCTGTTAGGGGATTTACAATGCTGTTAGGGGATTTACAATGCTGTTAGGGGATTTACAATGCTGTTAGGGGATTTACAATGCTGTTAGGGGATTTACAATGGTGTTAGGGGATTTACAATACTGTTAGGGGATTTACAATGCTGTTAGGGGATTTACAATGCTGTTAGGGGATTTACAATGCTGTTAGGGGATTTACAATGCTGTTAGGGGATTTACAATGCTGTTAGGGGATTTACAATGCTGTTAGGGGATTTACAATGGTGTTAGGGGATTTACAATGCTGTTAGGGGATTTACAATGGTGTTAGGGGATTTACAATGCTGTTAGGGGATTTACAATGCTGTTAGGGGATTTACAATGGTGTTAGGGGATTTACAATGTTAGGGGTTATTTACAATGCTGTGTTAGGGGATTTACAATGGTGTTAGGGGATTTACAATGGTGTTAGGGGATTTACAATACTGTTAGGGGATTTACAATGGTGTTAGGGGATTTACAATGCTGTTTGGGGATTTACAATGCTGTTAGGGGATTTACAATGCTGTTAGGGGATTTACAATGCTGTTAGGGGATTTACAATGCTGTTAGGGGATTTACAATGCTGTTAGGGGATTTACAATGGTGTTAGGGGATGGTGTGTTTGCCTGTGTGTGTGTGTACGTTTACAGTGTAAGAGCGTACCATCATAGTTGGCACGGTAGTGCAGTTGGATTGGTCCAGAGCAACGTTGCATCGTCCAATGGGCTTCCTCCTGGGTGCAGGTGTCCAACGAGATGCTCTGGTTCTCCCCGCGGATACAGCCCTCCAGCTGTACCAGCCAATGACAGAGAGGGAAGGGGAACAGAGCCAAAAAGAAGACAGCTGTAGGTCCACTAATTCCTTATACGGAGCCCAGTCATTTTATTCAACATGCCAATATTATGGAATTTTCAATGGTTGTACTTTTAAAAAATTCCAATTTCATTGTTTATAATATCTTAGGGTTCGGGTACCTCAGGGTACCTTAGGGTTAGGTTACCTTAGGGTTAGGGTACCTTAGGGTTAGGGTTAGGGTACCTTAGGGTTAGGGTACCTTAGGGTTAGGGTACCTAGGGTTAGGGTACCTTGGGGTTAGGGTACCTAGGGCACCTTAGGGTTAGGGTACCTTAGGGTACCTCAAGGTTAGGGTTCCTCAGGGTTAGGGTACCTTAGGGTTAGGGTACCTTAAGGTTAGGGTACCTTAGGGTTAGGGTTCCTCAGGGTTATGGTACCTTAGGGTTAGGGTACCTTAAGGTTAGGGTACCTTAGGGTTAGGGTACCTTAAGGTTAGGGTACCTTAGGGTTAGGGCACCTTAGGGTTAGGGTACCTAGGGTACCTCAGGGTTATGGTACCTATGGTACCTTAGGGTTGGGGTTCCTCAGGGTTAGAGTAGCGTAGGGTTAGAGTACCTCAGGGTTACAGTATCTAGGGTACCTTAGGGTTAGGGCACCTTAGGGTTAGGGTACCTAGGGTACCTCAGGGTTAGGGTACCTGGAGTACCTTAGTAGTTAGTGTGCATCACAGTGTATCTCACCAAAAGGAGGTGGTGGCCCTCCCGTAGCCCCGCCTTCTCAGCGCCGGACTCTGATTGGACAGACGACACAAAGATTCCACTGTCGTTACCACCAACCAGCGTGACATCAGCCAAAAGTTGGTCGCCTAGCAATGAAAGCTCCTGGACTGGCCGCAGAGAAGAGCTGACCCTCGAGAAGGAGGAGAGAGACGGACGGAAAGGCCTACACACACACACACACACACACACACACACACACACACACACACACACACACACACACACACATATACACACATACACATGCACACACACACACACATACATGTACACACACACATATACATACATACACCAACACATATACACACACACACACACACACACACACACATACACACACACACACACACACACACACACACACATACACACACACACACACACACACACACACACACACACACACACACACACACATACACACACACACACACACACACACACACACACACACACACATACACACACACACACATACACACATACACACACACACATACATACACACACACACATATACACACACACACACACATACACACACACACACACACACACACATACATACATACACACACACACATATACACACACACGTACACACACACGTACAAACACATGCGTACACACACATTGACACACACACGCACACACATATACACACAAATACAAACACACACACACACATATACAAACACACACACCCAACACACACGCACACACATACACACACAAATGTTAAGGTTTGTCATTTGTACATGAATGTTTGTGTGTGTTTGAGAGAAGCTTCCATTAAAGAAAACGATCTGAGTTATATTAGATAGATAGCTTTGAAGAGATGATTGTGGACTACAGGAAAAAGAGGACCGAGCACACCCCCATTCTCATCGACGGGGCTGCAGTGGAGCAGGTTGAGAGCTTCAAGTTCCTTGGTGTCCACATCACCAACAAACTAACATGGTCCAAGCACACCAAGAAAGTCGTGAAGCGGGCACGACAAAACCTATTCCCCCTCAGGAGACTGAAAAGATCCTCAGATCCTCTAAAGGTTCTAAAGGTTAAAGGTTATACAGCTGCACCATCGAGAGCACTGATTGCATCACTGCCTCGTATGGCAACTGCTCGACCTCCGACCGCAAGGTACTAGAGGGTAATGCGAACGGCCCAGTACATCACTGGGGCAAAGTTTCCTGCCATCCAGGACCTCTATACCAGGTGGTGTCAGAGGAAGGCCCTAAACATTGTCAAAGACTCCAGCCACCCTAGTCATAGACTGTTCTCTCTGCTACCGCAAAGCAAGAGGTACCGGAACATCTAGTCAAATGGCTACCCAGCCTATTTGCATTGCCCCTCCCCCTCTTTACACCACTGCTACTCTCTGTTGTCATCTATGCATAGTCACGTTAATAACTCTACCTACATGTACATACTACCTCAACTAACCGGTGCCCCGGCACATTGACTCTGTATCGGTACCCCTCTGTATATTGCCTCCACATTGACTCTGTATCGGTAACCCCTGTATATAGTCTCCACATTGACTCTGTACCGTAATACCCTGTCAAATCGGAGGGCATGCTGTCCGGTCCTCTGGCAGTCTCTATGGGGGTGCCACAGGGTTCAATTCTCGGGCCGACTCTTTTCTCTGTATATATCAATGATGTTGCTCTTGCTGCGGGCGATTCCCTGATCCACCTCTACGCAGACGACACCATTCTATATACTTCCGGCCCGTCCTTGGACACTGTGCTATCTAACCTCCAAACGAGCTTCAATGCCATACAACACTCCTTCCGTGGCCTCCAACTGCTCTTAAACGCTTGTAAAAACCAAATGCATGCTTTTCAACCGTTCGCTGCCTGCACCCGCACGCCTGACCAGCATCACCACCCTGGATGGTTCCGACCTTGAATATGTGGACATCTATAAGTACCTAGGTGTCTGGCTAGACTGTAAACTCTCCTTCCAGACTCATAACAAACATCTCCATCGAAAATCAAATCAAGAGTCGGCTTTCTATTCCGCAACAAAGCCTCCTTCACTCACGCCGCCAAACTTACCCTAGTAAAACTGACTATCCTACCGATCCTCGACTTCGGCGATGTCATCTACAAAATTGCTTCCAACACTCTACTCAGCAAACTGGATGCAGTTTATCACAGTGCCATCCGTTTTGTCACTAAAGCACCTTATACCACCCACCACTGCGACTTGTATGCTCTAGTCGGCTGGCCCTCGCTACATATTCGTCGCCAGACCCACTGGCTCCAGGTCATCTACAAGTCCATGCTAGGTAAAGCTCCGCCTTATCTCAGTTCACTGGTCACGATGGCAACACCCATCCGTAGCACGCGCTCCAGCAGGTGTATCTCACTGATCATCCCTAAAGCTAACACCTCATTTGGCCACCTTTCGTTCCAGTTCTCTGCTGCCTGTGACTGGAACGAATTGCAAAAATCGCTGAAGTTGGAGACTTTTATAACCCCTAACCCCTAACCTTGACCCTGACCCCAACCCTAATAGTACAGCTCCCAATCATATTAATCAATTTCTTTCAACCAATCATTTGTGTCTGTTAACATGTTGATTGCCCTTCTCTTTAAGCATACTGAAAGTATTTTGTTAATTTGTTTACAGAGAAATAGCATTGCATTTGGTCAACAAAATGAAATAATTCTAACAGTTTGCTAAGAGCTGGTAGGTCTGCTGTTAGAAACAGAAAAGGCCGCTTTACCACTCTTAAGTAGCTGAATGACTTTGGCTTCCCTCCAGGCCTGAGGACAAAGACTTTCTTCTAGGCTCAGATTAAAGATATGACAGATAGGAGTGGCTATAGAGTCAGATACCATCCTCAGTAGCTTTCCTTCTAAGTTGTAAATTTCGAGGTTTGTCAATACTGATCGATAACAATCATTTTTACCCCTCTCACACACTAACTTTACAAAATTCAAACTTGATTTCAAACTTTTCTTCCATTATTTGTTTTTTATGCATGAGTACGTTGGCTCACTGGTCCTTGTTGGCGTCCTGCCTAAGTTTGTCCACTGAAGTTATCATTAACATCAAACGGTTTTGTTATGAATAATCTGATTGGGTGAATGATGGAGTTGAATGTCTTTCTGCCATTTCATTTAAATCCACAGAGTATTTTCCTATCATTCTCTATATCATTGATCTTGGCGTCATGAGTTTCTTCTTCTTTTTGTTGAGTTTAGTCACATCATTTCTAAATTTGCAGTAAGTCAGCCAGTCAGATGTGTAGGACCGCTACCTCCGCCTTTGTGCAAGGAGGAGCATAGCCAGAGCCCAGCAAAATGACCTCCAGCAGGCCACAAGTGTGCATGTGTCTGCTCAAACGGTCAGAAACAGACTCCATGAGGGTGGTATGAGGGCCCGACGTCCACATGTGGGGGTTGTGCTTACAGCCCAACACCGTGCAGGACTTTGGCATTTGCCAGAGAACACTAAGATTGGCAAATTCGCCACTGGCGCCCTGTGCGCTTCACAGATGAAAGCAGGTTCACACTGAGCACATGTGAAAGACGTGACAGAGTCTGGAGACGCCGTGGAGAACGTTCTGCTGCCTGCAACATCCTCCAGCATGACCGGTTTGGCGGTGGGTCAGTCATGGTGTGGGGTGGCATTTCTTTGGGGGGCCGCACAGCCCTCTGCTCGCCAGAGGTAGCCTGACTGCCATGAGATCCTCAGACCCCTTGTGAGACCATATGCTGGTGCGGTTGGCCCTGGGTGCCTCCTAATGCAAGACAATGCTAGACCTTATGTGGCTGGAGTGTGTCAGCAGTTCCTGCAAGAGGAAGGCATATGGACTGGCCCACCCGTTCCCCAGACCTGAATCCAATTGAGCACATCTGGGGCGGCAGGGTAGCCTAGTGGTTAGAGCGTTGTACTAGTAACCGCAAGGTTGCAAGTTCAAACCCCCGAGCTGACAAGGTACAAATCTGTCGTTCTGCCCCTGAATAGGCAGTTAACCCACTAGGCCGTCATTGAAAATAAGAATTTGTTCTTAAGTGACTTGCCTAGTAAAATAAAGGTTAAAAATAAATACAAATGTCTTGCTCCATCCACCAATGCCACGTTGCACCACAGACTGTCCAGGAGTTGGAGGATGCTTTAGTCCAGGTCTGGGAGGAGATCCCTCAGGAGACCATCCGCCACCTCATCAGGAGCATGCCCAGGCGTTGTAGGGAGGTCATACAGGCACGTGGAGGCCACACACACTACTGAGCCTCACTTTGACTTGTTTTAAGGACATTACATCAAAGTTGGATCAGCCTGTAGTGTGGTTTTCCACTTTAATTTTGAGTGACTCCAAATCCAGACCTCCATGGGTTGATAAATTTGATTTCCATTGATAATTTTTGTGTGATTTTGTTGTCAGCACATTCAACTATGTAAAGAAAAAAGTATTTAATAAGAATATTTCATTAATTCAGATCTGGGATGTGTTATTTTAGTGTTCCCTTTATTTTTTTGAGCAGTGTATTTTAACATCATCCACATAAGAGGCAAAATCTTTTGTATGATCTCTTATATACTATTTTAGGCCCAGCATTTGGAACTTTTGCTTTCCTGGATATAGCCACTATATTGTGATCACTGCATCCAATGGGTATGGATAAAGCTTAAGTTTTACAGTATTAGTAAAAATGTCATGAATAAATGTGGATGATCTTGTTCCTCGTCTGGAGAGGAGGACCAAGGTGCGACGTGGTAAGTATCATTGTAATGGGAAAACTGAACACTACAAAACAACACCGTGACAACCGTGAAGCTAATGCACAATCGTGCTGACACAAACACTACACATAGACCATCACCCACAATGACAAAACAGGCTACCTAAATATGGTTCTCTATCAGAGACAACGACTAACACCTGCCTCTGAATGAGAACCATATCAGGCCAAACACAGAAACAGACAAACTAGACATACAACATAGAATGCCCACTCAGATCACACCCTGACCAAACAAAACATAGAAACAGACAAACTAGACATACAACATAGAATGCCCACTCAGATCACACCCTGACCAAACAAAACACAGAAACAGACAAACTAGACATACAACATAGAATGCCCACTCAGATCACACCCTGACCAAACAAAACATAGAACATACAAAGCAAACTATGGTCAGGGCGTGACACTGTAGTGTTTGTAAACACCCTGGTAGGTTGATTAACCTGTCTGGGATAAAGTGGGGCAAAAAAAGTATTTAGTCAGCCACCAATTGTGCAAGTTCTCCCACTTAAAACGATGAGAGAGGCCTGTAATTTTCATCATAGGTACACTTCAACTATGACAGAGAAAATCAGAAAAAGAATCCAGAAAATCACATTGTAGGAGTTTTAATGAATTTATTTGCAAATTATGGTGGAAAATAAGTATTTATCTATTCATTACCTTTGAGGAGCTTCTTCTGTTGACACTCCAATATGTCCCATAGACATCACAAATGGTCCTTTAGTTCGATTAATTCCGTCTATATGTCCAAAATGTCCATTTATTTGGAGCGTTTGATCCAGAAAAATACTGGTTCCAAGTCGCGCAGCATGACTACAAAATGGCTAATAAGTTACCTGTAAACTTTGTCCAAACATGTCAAACTACTTTCAAAATACAACTTTAGGTGTTTTTTTTTACGTAAATAATCGATCAAATTGAAGACAGGATGATCTGTGTTCAATACCGGAGGAAAACAAAGTGGAGCGAGCTTTTCAGGTCACGCGCCTCTATCAAAGAGTCACGCGCCTATATCACTTCTCTCTACCCTCATTCTGAACAGTGTTACTTCTTCATTTATCAAAGAAAAACCTCAACCAATTTCTAATAACTGCTGACATCCAGTGGAAGCGATAGGAACTGCAGGAAAGTTGATTAGAAATCTGGAATCCCATTGAAACCCCATTGAAAAGAGAGTGACCTCAAAAACATAAATCTGAACGCTTTGTCCTCTGGTGTTTGCCTGCCAAATAAGTTCTGTTATACTCACAGACATGATTCAAACAGTTTTAGAAACTTCAGAGTGTTTTCTATCCAAATATGCTAATAATATGCATATCTTATCTTCTGTGTCTGAGTAGCAGGCTGTTTACTATGGGCACGCTTTTCATCCAGGTGAAAATACTGCCCCCTGTCCCCAAGACGTTAATAACCTGAACCAGGTTACAGTGAGAAGCTTCCTCTTGAGCAGACAGCTTGATGAAAACCAGTCAATATTCAGATTCCCAAGGAAGTAGACCTCTGTTATATCACATACACTATGAAGCATTTCACACATGTTATTTAGATACTGGCTGTATTCAGTGCATTCGGAAAATATTTAGAACCATTGACTTTTTCCACATTTTGTTATGTTACAGCCTTATTCTAAAATTGCTTAAATTGTTTTTTCCTCATCAATCTTCACACAATAGCCCATAATGACATCACAATAGCCCATAATGACATCACAATAGCCCATAATGACATCACAATAGCCCATAATGACATCACAATAGCCCATAATGACAAAGCAAGGTTTTCAGACAAAAAACTAAAATATCACATTTACTTAAGTATTCAGACCTTTTACTCAGTACTTTGTTGAAGCACCTTTACCAGCGACTACAGCCTCGAGGATTCTTGGGTATGACACTACAAGCTTGGCAAACCTATACTTGGGGGAGTTTCTCCCATTCTTCTGTGCAGATCCTCACAAGCTCTGTCAGGTTGGATGGGGAGCAAGTCTAGGCCACTCAAGGACATTCAGAGATATGTCCTGAAGCCACTCCTGTGTTGTCTTGGCTGTGTGCTTTGTTGGAAGGTGAACCTTTGCCCCATTCGGAGGTCCTTAGAGCTCTGGAGCAGGTTTTCATCAAGGATCTCTCTGTACTTTGCTCCATTTATCTTTCCCTGAATCCTGACTAGTCTCCCAGTCCCTGCCGCTGAAAAACATCCCACAGCAGAATGCTTCCACCACGATGTGTCACTGTAGGGATGGTGCCAGGTTTCCTCCAGACGTGACACTTGAAATTGAGGCCAAAGAGTTCAATCTTGGTTTCATCAGACCAGAGAATCTTGTTTCTCATGGTCTGAGAGTCCTTTAGGTGTTTTTGGCAAACTCCAAACGGGCTGTGATGTGTCTTTTACTGAGAAGTGGCTTCCATCTGGCCACTCTACAATAAATGCCTAATTGGTGGAGTGTTGCAGAGATGGTTGTCCTTCTGGAAGGTTCTCCCATCTCCACAGAGGGACTCTGGAGCTCTGTCAGAGTGACCATCGGAATATTGGTCACCTACCTGACCAAGGCCCTTCTCCCCCGATTGCTCAGTTTGGCTGGGCAGCCAGCTCTAGGAATAGGGGATCTTGGGGATCTTTAAAGCTGCAGACATGTTTTGGTACCATTCCCCAGATCTGTGCCTCGACACAATCCTTTCTCAGAGCTCTACGGACAATTCCTTTGACCTCATGGCTTGGTTTTTGCTCTAACATGCACTGTCAACTGTGGGATCTTATATAGACAGTTGTGTGCCTTTCCAAATCATGTCCAATCAATTGAATTTACCACAGGTGGACTCCAATCAAGTTGTAGAACATCTCAAGGTGATCAATAGAAACAGGAAGCACCTGAGCTCAATTTCGAGTCTCATAGCAAAGGGTCTGAATACTTATGTAAATAAGATATTTCTGTTATGTTTTTTTATACATTTGCAAAAATGTCTAAAAACCCGTTTTCACTTTGTCATTATGGAGTATTGTGTGTAGATTGATGAGGTAAACAATTCATTTAATCCATTTTACAATAAGGCTGTTTCACAGTTTCTCCGAGATCATTTCCCTCACTTTGTCCTCATAGTCTACCCAGGTCTCATGTGGAGATTATGCAATTCCACAATTCTGCAATTCCATCCACAACCAATTGGCAAACGTTCTGCACATTGAGAAACCATGTGACTAAACTGAATAAAAAGAAGAAGAAACTCTACTATGAAACAAAGATAAATTATATTAAGAACGATAATAAAAACCTTTGGAGCACCTTAAATGAGGTTTTGGGCAAAAAGGCAAACTCAGCTCCATCATTCATTCAATCAGATGCCTCATTCATCACAACCCACTGACATTGCCAATTAATTAACTTAGGCATGACATGCTAGCAACAAACACTGACACTACATGTCCAAGTATAACTGATCCAGTTATGAAAGACAAGCATTGTAATTTTGAATTCTGTAACGTGAGCGTGGAAGAGGTGAAAAAAATATTGTTGTCTATCAACAATGACAAGCCACCGGGGTCTGACAATGTCTGACAACTTGGATGGAAAATGACTGAGGATAATAGCGGACGATTTTGCCACTCCTGTTTGCCATAGGGTTAGGGTTCTTCAATCTAAGCCTACTAGAAAGTGTGTGCCCTCAGGCCTGGAGGGAAGCAAAAGTAATTCTGCTCCCCTTTTACCAACCCTTTTGGAAAAATGTGTTTTTGACCAGATACAATTATTTTTTACTGGAAACAAATTGACAACAGACTTTCAGCCCACATATAGGGAAGGACATTCAACAAGTGTTACACACTTACACAAATTACTGGTGGGTGGCTGAGAGAAATTGATGATAAAAAGATTGGGGGGGCTGTTTTGTTAGACTTCAGTGCGGCTTTTAACAATATTGATCATAGTCTTCTACTGGAAAAACATATGTGTTATGGCTTATGGTGTTATGGCTTTACACCCCCTGCTATATTGTGGATAAAGATTTACCTGTCTAACAGAAAGCAGAGGGTGTTCTTTAATGGAAGCCTCTCCGACATAACCCAGGTCGAATCAGGAATTCCCCAGGGCAGCTGTCTAGGCCCCTTACTTTTTTCCATCTTTACTAATGACATGACACTGGCTTTGAGTAAAACCTAATAATGTTATATAATGTACTGTTTTATCTTTAGTTTTAATGTAAGTGCCTTAATGTGTTTGGACCCCAGGAAGAGTAGCTGCTGCCTTGGCAACAGCTAATGGGGATCCATAATAAACCCCAGGAAGAGTAGCTGCTGCCATGATTGTCCCACTAGATAATCTGATTTCTCCATCATTGTTATCATAGATTCACATGCAGAACTGATGTCCTCTCTCAATGATTTACAGATGGCTGTCATCTTGCCGTTCTCCTGTTTAACTGTTTCAACTCATTGAGCTGACCCTGGGAGAACTGCAAACTGTTCGTCTTTTATTAGTTGAATCCATTTGGACACTTAAAGTTATTTTCTTGTTGTTGTAACAACTGCTTGTGGAACTTTTTTTGTTCATTTAAAAGATCCTTCACCTGTGATAGAGAGACACCACAGCCATCAATGGTACTCCTGCCGGCTTTGGTCTTTGTCATAGTAACAACGTAGGATACGCTGTTACCCCTCTCAGTTCCAGACAGGACAGGTTATACTGTTTCTCCTCTCAGTTCCAGACAGGTTATACTGTTACTCCTCTCAGTTCCAGACAGGACAGGTTATACTGTTACTCCTCTCAGTTCCAGACAGGTTATACTGTTTCTCCTCTCAGTTCCAGACAGGACAGGTTATACTGTTACTCCTCTCAGTTCCAGACAGGACAGGTTATGCTGTTTCTCCTCTCAGTTCCAGACAGGACAGGTTATACTGTTACTCCCTCTCAGTTCCAGACAGGACAGGTTATACTGTTTCTCCTCTCAGTTCCAGACAGGACAGGTTATACTGTTACTCCTCTCAGTTCCAGACAGGACAGGTTATACTGTTACTCCTCTCAGTTCCAGACAGGACAGGTTATACTGCTACTCCTCTCAGTTCCAGACAGGACAGGTTATACTGTTACTCCTCTCAGTTCCAGACAGGACAGGTTATACTGTTACTCCTCTCAGTTCCAGACAGGACAGGTTATACTGTTACTCCTCTCAGTTCCAGACAGGACAGGTTATACTGTTACTCCTCTCAGTTCCAGACAGGACAGGTTATGCTGCTACTCCTCTCAGTTCCAGACAGGTTATACTGTTACTCCTCTCAGTTCCAGACAGGTTATACTGTTACTCCTCTCAGTTCCAGACAGGTTATACTGTTACTCCTCTCAGTTCCAGACAGGACAGGTTATACTGTTACTCCTCTCAGTTCCAGACAGGTTATACTGTTACTCCTCTCAGTTCCAGACAGGACAGGTTATACTGTTTCTCCTCTCAGTTCCAGACAGGACAGGTTATACTGTTACTCCTCTCAGTTCCAGACAGGACAGGTTATACTGTTACTCCTCTCAGTTCCAGACAGGTTATACTGTTTCTCCTCTCAGTTCCAGACAGGACAGGTTATACTGTTTCTCCTCTCAGTTCCAGACAGGACAGGTTATGCTGTTACTCCTCTCAGTTCCAGACAGGACAGGTTATACTGTTACTCCTCTCAGTTCCAGACAGGTTATACTGTTACTCCTCTCAGTTCCAGACAGGACAGGTTATACTGTTACTCCTCTCAGTTCCAGACAGGACAGGTTATACTGTTACTCCTCTCCTCTCAGTTCCAGACAGGACAGGTTATACTGTTACTCCTCTCAGTTCCAGACAGGACAGGTTATACTGTTACTCCTCTCAGTTCCAGAAAGGACAGGTTATACTGTTACTCCTCTCAGTTCCAGACAGGACAGGTTATACTGTTACTCCTCTCAGTTCCAGACAGGTTATACTGTTACCCCTCTCAGAGACAGGACAGGTTATACTGTTACTCCTCTCAGTTCCAGACAGGACAGGTTATACTGTTACTCCTCTCAGTTCCAGACAGGACAGGTTATACTGTTACTCCTCTCAGTTCCAGACAGGACAGGTTATAATGTTACTCCTCTCAGTTCCAGACAGGACAGGTTATACTGTTACTCCTCTCAGTTCCAGACAGGTTATACTGTTACTCCTCTCAGTTCCAGACAGGACAGGTTATACTGTTACTCCTCTCAGTTCCAGACAGGTTATACTGTTACTCCTCTCAGTTCCAGACAGGACAGGTTATACTGTTACTCCTCTCAGTTCCAGACAGGTTATACTGTTACTCCTCTCAGTTCCAGACAGGACAGGTTATACTGTTACTCCTCTCAGTTCCAGACAGGTTATACTGTTACTCCTCTCAGTTCCAGACAGGTTATACTGTTACTCCTCTCAGTTCCAGACAGGACAGGTTATACTGTTTCTCCTCTCAGTTCCAGACAGGACAGGTTATACTGTTACTCCTCTCAGTTCCAGACAGGTTATACTCTTACTCCTCTCAGTTCCAGACAGGTTATACTGTTTCTCCTCTCAGTTCCAGACAGGACAGGTTATACTGTTACTCCTCTCAGTTCCAGACAGGTTATACTGTTACTCCTCTCAGTTCCAGACAGGACAGGTTATACTGTTTCTCCTCTCAGTTCCAGACAGGACAGGTTATACTGTTACTCCTCTCAGTTCCAGACAGGACAGGTTATACTGTTACTCCTCTCAGTTCCAGACAGGACAGGTTATACTGTTACTCCTCTCAGTTCCAGACAGGTTATACTGTTACTCCTCTCAGTTCCAGACAGGACAGGTTATACTGTTTCTCCTCTCAGTTCCAGACAGGTTATACTGTTACTCCTCTCAGTTCCAGACAGGTTATACTGTTACTCCTCTCAGTTCCAGACAGGACAGGTTATACTGTTACTCCTCTCAGTTCCAGACAGGACAGGTTATACTGTTACTCCTCTCAGTTCCAGACAGGACAGGTTATACTGTTACTCCTCTCAGTTCCAGACAGGTTATACTGTTACCCTCTCAGTTCCAGACAGGACAGGTTATACTGTTACTCCTCTCAGTTCCAGACAGGACAGGTTATACTGTTACTCCTCTCAGTTCCAGACAGGACAGGTTATACTGTTACTCCTCTCAGTTCCAGACAGGTTATACTGTTACTCCTCTCAGTTCCAGACAGGACAGGTTATACTGTTTCTCCTCTCAGTTCCAGACAGGACAGGTTATACTGTTACTCCTCTCAGTTCCAGACAGGACAGGTTATACTGTTACTCCTCTCAGTTCCAGACAGGTTATACTGTTTCTCCTCTCAGTTCCAGACAGGACAGGTTATACTGTTTCTCCTCTCAGTTCCAGACAGGACAGGTTATGCTGTTACTCCTCTCAGTTCCAGACAGGACAGGTTATACTGTCACTCCTCTCAGTTCCAGACAGGTTATACTGTTACTCCTCTCAGTTCCAGACAGGACAGGTTATACTGTTACTCCTCTCAGTTCCAGACAGGACAGGTTATACTGTTACTCCTCTCCTCTCAGTTCCAGACAGGACAGGTTATACTGTTACTCCTCTCAGTTCCAGACAGGACAGGTTATACTGTTACTCCTCTCAGTTCCAGACAGGACAGGTTATACTGTTACTCCTCTCAGTTCCAGACAGGACAGGTTATACTGTTACTCCTCTCAGTTCCAGACAGGTTATACTGTTACCCCTCTCAGTTCCAGACAGGACAGGTTATACTGTTACTCCTCTCAGTTCCAGACAGGACAGGTTATACTGTTACTCCTCTCAGTTCCAGACAGGACAGGTTATACTGTTACTCCTCTCAGTTCCAGACAGGACAGGTTATACTGTTACTCCTCTCAGTTCCAGACAGGACAGGTTATACTGTTACTCCTCTCAGTTCCAGACAGGTTATACTGTTACTCCTCTCAGTTCCAGACAGGACAGGTTATACTGTTACTCCTCTCAGTTCCAGACAGGTTATACTGTTACTCCTCTCAGTTCCAGACAGGACAGGTTATACTGTTACTCCTCTCAGTTCCAGACAGGTTATACTGTTACTCCTCTCAGTTCCAGACAGGACAGGTTATACTGTTACTCCTCTCAGTTCCAGACAGGACAGGTTATACTGTTACTCCTCTCAGTTCCAGACAGGTTATACTGTTTCTCCTCTCAGTTCCAGACAGGACAGGTTATACTGTTTCTCCTCTCAGTTCCAGACAGGACAGGTTATACTGTTACTCCTCTCAGTTCCAGACAGGTTATACTCTTACTCCTCTCAGTTCCAGACAGGTTATACTGTTTCTCCTCTCAGTTCCAGACAGGACAGGTTATACTGTTACTCCTCTCAGTTCCAGACAGGTTATACTGTTACTCCTCTCAGTTCCAGACAGGACAGGTTATACTGTTTCTCCTCTCAGTTCCAGACAGGACAGGTTATACTGTTACTCCTCTCAGTTCCAGACAGGACAGGTTATACTGTTACTCCTCTCAGTTCCAGACAGGACAGGTTATACTGTTACTCCTCTCAGTTCCAGACAGGTTATACTGTTACTCCTCTCAGTTCCAGACAGGACAGGTTATACTGTTTCTCCTCTCAGTTCCAGACAGGTTATACTGTTACTCCTCTCAGTTCCAGACAGGTTATACTGTTACTCCTCTCAGTTCCAGACAGGACAGGTTATACTGTTACTCCTCTCAGTTCCAGACAGGACAGGTTATACTGTTACTCCTCTCAGTTCCAGACAGGTTATACTGTTACTCCTCTCAGTTCCAGACAGGACAGGTTATACTGTTACTCCTCTCAGTTCCAGACAGGACAGGTTATACTGTTTCTCCTCTCAGTTCCAGACAGGACAGGTTATACTGTTTCTCCTCTCAGTTCCAGACAGGTTATACTGTTACTCCTCTCAGTTCCAGACAGGACAGGTTATACTGTTACTCCTCTCAGTTCCAGACAGGTTATACTGTTACTCCTCTCAGTTCCAGACAGGACAGGTTATACTGTTACTCCTCTCAGTTCCAGACAGGACAGGTTATACTGTTTCTCCTCTCAGGGGCTCCAGACAGGTTATACTGTTACTCCTCTCAGTTCCAGACAGGACAGGTTATACTGTTACTCCTCTCAGTTCCAGACAGGTTATACTGTTACTCCTCTCAGTTCCAGACAGGACAGGTTATACTGTTACTCCTCTCAGTTCCAGACAGGTTATACTGTTACTCCTCTCAGTTCCAGACAGGACAGGTTATACTGTTACTCCTCTCAGTTCCAGACAGGTTATACTGTTACTCCTCTCAGTTCCAGACAGGACAGGTTATACTGTTACTCCTCTCAGTTCCAGACAGGACAGGTTATACTGTTACTCCTCTCAGTTCCAGACAGGACAGGTTATACTGTTACTCCTCTCAGTTCCAGACAGGACAGGTTATACTGTTACTCCTCTCAGTTCCAGACAGGTTATACTGTTACTCCTCTCAGTTCCAGACAGGACAGGTTATACTGTTACTCCTCTCAGTTCCAGACAGGACAGGTTATACTGTTACTCCTCTCAGTTCCAGACAGGACAGGTTATACTGTTACTCCTCTCAGTTCCAGACAGGACAGGTTATACTGTTACTCCTCTTAGTTCCAGACAGGTTATACTGTTACTCCTCTCAGTTCCAGACAGGACAGGTTATACTGTTTCTCCTCTCAGTTCCAGACAGGACAGGTTATACTGTTACTCCTCTTAGTTCCAGACAGGTTATACTGTTACTCCTCTCAGTTCCAGACAGGACAGGTTATACTGTTTCTCCTCTCAGTTCCAGACAGGTTATACTGTTACTCCTCTCAGTTCCAGACAGGACAGGTTATACTGTTACTCCTCTCAGTTCCAGACAGGTTATACTGTTACTCCTCTCAGTTCCAGACAGGACAGGTTATACTGTTACTCCTCTCAGTTCCATACAGGTTATACTGTTTCTCCTCTCAGTTCCAGACAGGACAGGTCGCAGGGAAGATTGAAAACAATAACAAACAGCAGGGATCTTGACAGCCAAAAGCCCGGAACAATCCGTGGTCCCAGCCACAATGGCTAACAGTGTTGCGGGCATCGTTCAAGCAGTCAAGAAAACCCTGCTAGCTTGATAGGCAGCTAGCTAGCAACTAGGCACTTAACAGCCCCTCATACCTGGCCTTGGTCGGCAGGATCACTGGACAGATAGTAGTGGTCCCAGCAACTGATGCTGACCACGTCACGGGATCCAAACTCTGAAGGTAGCTGGCTAGTAACCACACTTTTTCAATGGATTTTTCTACAATAACGCTCTCCCTCGTTCCGCGTTCAACTGGAAGTGACGAGCGCCGCCTCTGGACGTAAAAACAGTAGACGAGGGGGGTAAGATACACTAGGGGGTGTGTGTGTGTGTGTGTGTGTGTGTGTGTGTGTGTGTGTGTGTGTGTGTGTGTGTGTGTGTGTTGGTGGGTGTGAGGGGGGGTGTACCTCTCCAGGGACAGTTTCCTGAAAATGTTGTTGACGGTCTCCAGGTCGTAGGAATCTAAACATTCTGACTGGTGGGAGGAGGAGGAGGAGTGGAGTGAGGGAGGACCACGTGTTTCCATTTCCTCATCTGGACAGAGAGAGGGGGAGGGAGAGGGATGATTAGAGGGGTATAGGGTCTACAGGTATACAGTATGGGGCTGTAGGGTTTAGGGTCTATAGGTATACAGTATGGGGCTGTAGGGTATAGGGTCTATAGGTATACAGTATGGGACTGTAGGGTATAGGGTCTATAGTATGGTATACAGTATGGGGCTGTAGGGTAGAGGGTCTATAGGTATACAGGATGGGGCTTTAGGGTATAGGGTCTATAGGTATACAGTATGGGGCTATAGGGTATAGGGTCTATAGTATGGGGCAGTAGGGTATAGGGTCTACAGTATGGGGCAGTAGGGTATAGGGTCTACAGTATGGGGCTGTAGGGTATACGGTCTATAATTTGGGGCTGTAGGGTATAGGGTCTATAGAATGGGGCTGTAGGGTATAGGGTCCATAGTTTGGCGCTGTAGGGTATAGGACATCTACAGTCTCAGGTACCTTACCATAATCCATGTTGTCTACACACTCATATTCAAAGTCACAGAGGCTGAAACAGAGAAAGAAAAATGTAGTCAGAAGTTTGAAATCTTTTTCCAATGTATTGGGTGTAGGGTATAGGGTATAGGGTACAGGGTAAAGGGTGTAGCGTAAATGGTGTAGGGTAAAGGGTATAGGGTAAAGGGTACAGGGTAAAGGGTGTAGGGTAAAGGGTATAGGGTAAAGGGTAAAGGGTGTAGGGTAAAGGGTAAAGGGTATAGGGTACAGGGTAAAGGGTGTAGGGTAAAGGGTGTAGGGTAAAGGGTACAGGGTAAATGGTGTAGGGTATAGGGTGTAGCGTAAATGGTGTAGGGTATAGGGTGTAGGGTAAAGGGTATAGTGTAAAGGGTGTAGGGTAAAGGGTGTAGGGTAAAGGGTGTAGGGTAAATGGTGTAGGGTAAAGGGTGTAGGGTAAAGGGTGTAGGGTAAAGGGTGTAGGGTAAAGGGTGTAGGGTAAAGGGTATAGGGTAAAGGGTGTAGGGTAAAGGGTGTAGGGTAAAGGGTGTAGGGTAAAGGGTGTAGGGTAAAGGGTGTAGGGTAAAGGGTGTAGGGTAAAGGGTGTAGGGTAAAGGGTATAGGGTAAAGGGTGTAGCGTAAATGGTGTAGGGTATAGGGTGTAGGGTAAAGGGTAAATGGTTTAGGGTGTAGGGTGCGTGTTTAGGGTGTAGGGAGTAGGGTGAAGTGTTTAGGGTGTAGGGGTTAGGGTGAAGTGTTTAGGATGTTGGGTGAAGTGTTTAGGATGTGAAATGTTTAGGGTGTGAAATGTTTAGGGTGTAGTGTTTAGGGTTTAGGGTGAAGTGTTTAGGGTGAAGTGTTTAGGGTGTAGGGTGTAGGGTGAAGTGTTTCGGGTGAAAGGGGAAGTGTTTAGGGAGTAGGGTGAAGTGTTTAGGGTGTAGGGAGTAGGGTGAAGTGTTTAGGGTGTAGGGTGAAGTGTTTAGGGTGTAGGGTGAAGTGTTTAGGGTGTAGGGTGAAGTGTTTAGGGTGTAGGGTGAAGTGTTTAGGGTGTAGGGTGAAGTGTTTAGGGAGTAGGGTGTAGGGTGAAGTGTTTAGGGTGAAGTAGGGTCAGTTTGTTATATCTGGAGTACTTCTCCTGTCCTATTCGGTGTCCTGTGTGAATCTAAGTGTGCGTTCTCTAATTCTCTCCTTCTCTCTTTCTTTCTCTCTCTCGGAGGACCTGAGCCCTAGGACCATGCCCCAGGACTACCTGACATGATGACTCCTTGCTGTCCCCAGTCCACCTGGCCATGCTGCTGCTCCAGTTTCAACTGGCCTGGGCCCTAGGACCATGTCCCAGGACTACCTGACATGAGGACTCCTTGCTGTCCCCAGTCCACCTGGCCATGCTCCTGCTCCAGTTTCAACTGTTCTGCCTTACTATTATTCAACCATGCTGGTCATTTATGAACATTTGAACATCTTGGCCACGTTCTGTTATAATCTCCACCCGGCACAGCCAAAGAGGACTGGCCACCCCACATATGCTCTCTCTAATTCTCTCTTTCTTTCTCTCTCTCGGAGGACCTGAGCCCTAGGACAGTGCCCCAGGACTACCTGACATGATGGCTCCTTGCTGTCCCCATTCCAATCAAAAATCAAATCCAGAGTCGGCTTTCTATTCCGCAACAAAGCCTCCTTCACTCACGCTGCCAAGCTTACCCTAGTAAAACTGACTATCCTACCGATCCTCGACTTTAGATGTCATCTACAAAATGGCTTCCAACACTCTACTCAGCAAACTGGATGCAGTCTATCACAGTGCCATCCGTTTTGTCACTAAAGCACCTTATACCACCCACCACTGCGACTTGTATGCTCTAGTCGGCTGGCCCTCACTACATATTCGTCGCCAGACCCACTGGCTCCAGGTCATCTACAAGTCCATGCTAGGTAAAGCTCCGCCTTATCTCAGTTCACTGGTCACGATGGCAACACCCATCCGTTTAGGCGCTCCAGCAGGTGTATCTCACTGATCATCCCTAAAGCCAACACCTCATTTGGCCGCCTTTCGTTCCAGTACTCTGCTGCCTGTGACTGGAACGAATTGCAAAAATCGCTGAAGTTGGAGACTTTTATCTCCCTCACCAACTTCAAACATCAGCTATCCGAGCAGCTAACCGATCGCTGCAGCTGTACATAGTCTATAGGTAAATAGCTCACCCTTTTTCACCTACCTCATTCCCATACTGTTTTTATACTGTTTTTATTTATTTACTTTTCTGCTCTTTTGCACACCAATATCACCAATATCTCTACCTGTACATGCCCATCTGATCATTTATCACTCCAGTGTTAATCTGCAAAATTGTATTATTCGCCTACCTCCTCATGCCTTTTGCACACATTGTATATAGATTGCCCATTTTTTTCTACTGTGTTATTGACTTGCTAATTGTTTACTCCATGTGTAACTCTGTTGTCTGTTCACACTGCTATGCTTTATCTTGGCCAGGTCGCAGTTGCAAATGAGAACTTGTTCTCAACTAGCCTACCTGGTTAAATAAAGGTGAAATAAAATAAAAAAATAAAAAAATTCCACCTGACTGCTGCTGCTCCAGTTTCAACTGTTCTGCCTTATTATTATTCGACCATGCTGGTCATTTATGAACATTTGAACATCTTGGTCATGTTCTGTTATAATCTCTACCCGGCACAGCCAGAAGAGGACTGGCCACCCCACATAGCCCGGTTCCTCTCTAGGTTTCTTCCTAGGTTTTGGCCTTTCTAGGGAGTTTTTCCTAGCCACCGTGCTTTTACACCTGCATTGTTTGCTGTTTGGGGTTTTAGGCTGGGTCTCTGTACAGCACTTTGAGATATCAGCTGATGTACGAAGGGCTATATAAATACATTTGATTTGATTTGATTTGATTTGAAGTGTTTGGGGTGTAGGGTGAAGTGTCTAGGGTGTAGGGTGAAGTGTCTAGGGTGTAGGGTGAAGTGTCTAGGGTGTAGGGTGAAGTGTCTAGGGTGTAGGGTGAAGTGTCTAGGGTGTAGGGTGAAGTGGTTAGGGTGTAGGGTGAAGTGTCTAGGGTGTAGGGTGAAGTGTGTAGGGTGAAGTGTTTAGGGTGTAGGGTGAAGTGTTTAGGGTTAAGTGTTTAGGGAGTAGAGTGAAGTGTTTACGGGGTAGGAAGTAGGGCGAAGTGTTTAGGGTGAAGTGTTTAGGGAGTAGGGTGAAGTGTTTAGGGTGTAGGGTGAAGTGTTTAGGGTGAAGTGTTTAGGGAGTAGGGTGAAGTGTTTACGGGGTAGGAAGTAGGGCGAAGTGTTTAGGGCGAAGTGTTTAGGGTGTAGGGTGAAGTGTTTAGGGTGTAGGGTGAAGTGTTTCGGATGTAGGGTGAAGTGTTTAGGGAGTAGGGTGAAGTGTTTATGGTATAGGGTAAAGGGTGTCGGGTATAGGGTGTAGGGTAAAGGGTGTAGGGTAAATGGTTTAGGGTAAAGGGTATAGGGTAAAGGGTGTAGGGTAAATGGTTTAGGGTGTAGGGTGCGTGTTTAGGGTGTAGGGAGTAGGGTGAAGTGTTTAGGGTGTAGGGGTTAGGGTGAAGTGTTTAGGATGTTGGGTGAAGTGTTTAGGATGTGAAATGTTTAGGGTGTGAAATGTTTAGGGTGTAGTGTTTAGGGTTTAGGGTGAAGTGTTTAGGGTGTAGGGTGAAGTGTTTAGGGTGTAGGGTGTAGGGTGAAGTGTTTAGGGTGTAGGGTGAAGTGTTTAGGGTGTAGGGTGAAGTGTTTAGGGTGTAGGGTGAAGTGTTTAGGGAGTAGGGTGTAGGGTGAAGTGTTTAGGGTGAAGGGTGAAGTGTTTAGGGTGTAGGGTGAAGTGTTTAGGGTGTAGGGTGAAGTGTTTAGGGTGTAGGGTGAAGTGTTTAGGGTGTAGGGTGAAGTGTTTAGGGTGTAGGGTGAAGTGTTTAGGGAGTAGGGTGTAGGGTGAAGTGTTTAGGGTGGAGGGTGAAGTGTTTGGGGTGTAGGGTGAAGTGTCTAGGGTGTAGGGTGAAGTGGTTAGGGTGTAGGGTGTAGGGTGAAGTGTCTAGGGTGTAGGGTGAATTGTTTAGGGTGTAGGGTGAAGTGTTTAGTGTGTAGGGTGAAGTGTTTAGGGTGTAGGGTGAAGTTTCTAGGGTGTAGGGTGAAGTGTTTAGGGTGTAGGGTGAAGTGTTTAGTGTGTAGGGTGAAGTGTGAAGTGTTTAGGGTGTAGGGTGAAGTTTCTAGGGTGTAGGGTGAAGTGTCTAGGGTGTAGGGTGAAGTGGTTAGGGTGTAGGGTGTAGGGTGAAGTGTCTAGGGTGTAGGGTGAAGTGTTTAGGGTGTAGGGTGAAGTGTTTAGTGTGTAGGGTGAAGTGTGAAGTGTTTAGGGTGTAGGGTGAAGTTTCTAGGGTGTAGGGTGAAGTGTTTAGGGTGAAGTGTTTAGGGTTTAGGGCGAAGTGTTTAGGGTGAAGTATTTAGGGTGTAGGGTGAAGTGTTTAGGATGTGAAGTGTTTAGGGTGTGAAGTGTTTAGGGTGTAGGGTTTAGGGTTTAGGGTGAAGTGTTTCGGGTGTATGGTGAAGTGTTTAGGGTGTAGGGTGAAGTGTTTAGGGAGTAGGGTGAAGTGTTTAGGGAGTAGGGTGAAGTGTTTAGGGAGTAGGGTGAAGTGTTTAGGGTGTAGGGTGAAGTGTGTAGGGTGAAGTGTTTAGGGTGAAGTGTTTAGGGTGTAGGGTGAAGTGTTTAGGGAGTAGGGTGAAGTGTTTAGGGTGTAGGGTGAAGTGTTTAGGGTGAAGTGTTTAGGGTGTAGGGTGAAGTGTTTAGGGTGTAGGGTGAAGTGTTTAGTGTGTAGGGTGAAGTGTTTAGGGTGAAGTGTGAAGTGTTTAGGGTGTATGGTGAAGTGTTTAGGGTGTAGGGTGTAGTGTTTAGGGTGAAGTGTTTAGGGTGTAGTGTGAAGTGTTTAGGGTATAGGGCAAAGTGTTTAGGGTGTAGGGTGAAGTGTTTAGGGTGTAGGGTGAAGTGTTTAGGGTGTAGGGTGAAGTGTTTAGGGTGTAGGGTGAAGTGTTTAGGGTGTAGGGTGAAGTGTGAAGTGTTTAGGGTGTAGGGTGAAGTGTTTAGGGTGTAGGGCGAAGTGTTTAGGGTGTAGGGTGAAGTGTTTAGGGTGTAGGGTGAAGTGTTTAGGGAGTAGGGTGTAGGGTGAAGTGTTTAGGGAGTAGGGTGAAGTGTTTAGGGTGTAGGGTGAAGTGTTTAGGGAGTAGGGTGAAGTGTTTAGGGAGTAGGGTGTAGGGTGAAGTGTTTAGGGTGAAGTGTTTAGGGTGTAGGGTGAAGTGTTTAGGGAGTAGGGTGAAGTGTTTAGGGTGTAGGGTGAAGTGTTTAGGGTGTAGGGTGAAGTGTTTAGGGTGTAGGGTGAAGTGTTTAGGGTGTAGGGTGAAGTGTTTAGGGTGTAGGGTGAAGTGTTTAGGGAGTAGGGTGAAGTGTTTAGGGAGTAGGGTGAAGTGTTTAGGGAGTAGGGTGTAGGGTGAAGTGTTTAGGGAGTAGGGTGAAGTGTTTAGGGTGTAGGGTGAAGTGTTTAGGGAGTAGGGTGAAGTGTTTAGGGAGTAGGGTGAAGTGTTTAGGGAGTAGGGTGTAGGGTGAAGTGTTTAGGGAGTAGGGTGAAGTGTTTAGGGTGTAGGGTGAAGTGTCTAGGGTGTAGGGTGAAGTGTTTAGGGAGTAGGGTGAAGTGTTTAGGGTGTAGGGTGAAGTGTTTAGGGAGTAGGGTGAAGTGTTTAGGGAGTAGGGTGAAGTGTTTAGGGAGTAGGGTGTAGGGTGAAGTGTTTAGGGTGTAGGGTGAAGTGTTTAGGGGGTAGGGTGAAGTGTTTAGGGTGAAGTGTACCCGCGGGGCTGGAAGTCAGTCTCTCCCTCTCGCGTCCGACGGACCAGTGATGCGTTTCCTGGCGGCTCGGGGTTGGTGGACATGATGCTGTCGTTACGGTAGCGCAGCTAAACACAGATTACCATGACAACACACAGGTAAGGGTGTGTGCAGGTGTGTCAAATCAAATACAAATATACTTGATTTTCACATGCGTCAAATACAACAGGTGTAGACTTTACCGTGCTTACAAGCCCTTTCTCGACAAAATTACCGTGAAACGCTTACTAACAAGCCCTCCTATACAAGGAGTACCAGTACTGAGTCAATGTGCAGGGGTACCAGGTAGTTGAGGTAATAACAAGGGGTACCAGGTAGTTGAGGTAATAACATGGGGTACCAGGTCGTTGAGGTAATAACAAGGGGTACCAGTACTGAGTCAATGTGCAGGGGTACCAGGTAGTTGAGGTAATAACATGGGGTACCAGGTCGTTGAGGTAATAACAAGGGGTACCAGTACTGAGTCAATGTGCAGGGGTACCAGGTAGTTGAGGTAATAACAAGGGGTACCAGGTAGTTGAGGTAATAACATGGGGTACCAGGTCGTTGAGGTAATAACAAGGGGTACCAGTACTGAGTCAATGTGCAGGGGTACCAGGTAGTTGAGGTAATAACAAGGGGTACCAGTACTGAGTCAATGTGCAGGG
>NW_026290853.1:355000-365000 GCF_023373465.1 Oncorhynchus keta | reverse complement strand
TAGTGGTTAGAGCGTTGGGCTAGTAACCGATAGGTTGGTATCACGGCCGTTCCCTCTCTTGCCCTGGGGCAGCAGGGTAGCCTAGTGGTTAAGAGCGTTGGGCCGGTAACCGATAGGTTGGTATCACGGCCGTTCCCTCTCTTGCCCTGGGGCAGCAGGGTAGCCTAGTGGTTAGAGCGTTGGGCTAGTAACCGATAGGTTGTTATCACGGTAGGAGGCCGTTCCCTCTCTTGCCCTGGGGCAGCAGGGTAGCCTAGTGGTTAGAGCGTTGGGCTAGTAACCGATAGGTTGGTATCACGGTAGGAGGCCGTTCCCTCTCTTGCCCTGGGGCAGCAGGGTAGCCTAGTGGTTAGAGTGTTGGGCTGGTAACCGATAGGTTGTTATCACGGTAGGAGGCCGTTCCCTCTCTTGCCCTGGGGCAGCAGGGTAGCCTAGTGGTTAGAGCGTTGGGCGGTAACCGATAGGTTGTTATCACGGCCGTTCCCTCTCTTGCCCTGGGGCAGCAGGGTAGCCTAGTGGTTAGAGCGTTGGGCTAGTAACCGATAGGTTGTTATCACGGTAGAAGGCTGTTCCCTCTCTTGCCCTGGGGCAGCAGGGTAGCCTAGTGGTTAGAGCGTTGGGCTAGTAACCGATAGGTTGGTATCACGGTAGGAGGCCGTTCCCTCTCTTGCCCTGGGGCAGCAGGGTAGCCTAGTGGTTAGAGCGTTGGGCTAGTAACCGATAGGTTGGTATCACGGTAGGAGGCCGTTCCCTCTCTTGCCCTGGGGCAGCAGGGTAGCCTAGTGGTTAGAGCGTTGGGCTAGTAACCGATAGGTTGTTATCACGGTGGGAGGCCGTTCCCTCTCTTGCCCTGGGGCAGCAGGGTAGCCTAGTGGTTAGAGCGTTGGGCTAGTAACCGATAGGTTGGTATCACGGTAGGAGGCCGTTCCCTCTCTTGCCCTGGGGCAGCAGGGTAGCCTAGTGGTTAGAGCGTTGGGCTAGTAACCGATAGGTTGTTATCACGGTAGGAGGCCGTTCCCTCTCTTGCCCTGGGGCAGCAGGGTAGCCTAGTGGTTAGAGCGTTGGGCTAGTAACCGATAGGTTGGTATCACGGTAGGAGGCTGTTCCCTCTCTTGCCCTGGGGCAGCAGGGTAGCCTAGTGGTTAGAGCGTTGGGCTAGTAACCGATAGGTTGGTATCACGGTAGGAGGCCGTTCCCTCTCTTGCCCTGGGGCAGCAGGGTAGCCTAGTGGTTAGAGCGTTGGGCTAGTAACCGATAGGTTGGTATCACGGTAGGAGGCCGTTCCCTCTCTTGCCCTGGGGCAGCAGGGTAGCCTAGTGGTTAGAGCGTTGGGCTAGTAACCGATAGGTTGGTATCACGGTAGGAGGCCGTTCCCTCTCTTGCCCTGGGGCAGCAGGGTAGCCTAGTGGTTAGAGCGTTGGGCTGGTAACCGATAGGTTGTTATCACGGTAGGAGGCCGTTCCCTCTCTTGCCCTGGGGCAGCAGGGTAGCCTAGTGGTTAGAGCGTTGGGCTAGTAACCGATAGGTTGTTATCACGGTAGGAGGCCGTTCCCTCTCTTGCCCTGGGGCAGCAGGGTAGCCTAGTGGTTAGAGCGTTGGGCTAGTAACCGATAGGTTGGTATCACGGTAGGAGGCCGTTCCCTCTCTTGCCCTGGGGCAGCAGGGTAGCCTAGTGGTTAGAGCGTTGGGCCGGTAACCGATAGGTTGTTATCACGGCCGTTCCCTCTCTTGCCCTGGGGTTTATACTTGTAGAAACGCAATGTTCGGCAGTGGCCAACTACTTGACTTTGAGCCAATCAGAGAGCACGAACGTCCACTCAGGGGATCTCACTGGAGTGACAAGAAAAAGGGAAAGGAGGGTGCTCCTCCCAGGGTGCTCCTCCCAGGGTGCTCCTCCCAGGGTGCTTTTCCCAGGGTGCTCCTCCCAGGGTACTTTTCCCAGGGTGCTCCTCCCAGGGTGCTCCTCCCAGGGTGCTCCTCCCAGGGTGCTTTTCCCAGGGTGCTCCTCCCAGGGTGCTCCTCCCAGGGTGCTCTTCCCAGGGTGCTCCTCCCAGGGTGCTCCTCCCAGGGTACTCCTCCCAGGGTGCTCCTCCCAGGGTGCTTTTCCCAGGGTGCTCTTCCCAGGGTGCTCCTCCCAGGGTGCTTTTCCCAGGGTGCTCCTCCCAGGGTGCTCCTCCCATGGTGCTCCTCCCAGGGTGCTCCTCCCAGGGTGCTTTTCCCAGGGTGCTCCTCCCAGGGTGCTCCTCCCAGGGTGCTCCTCCCAGGGTGCTCCTCCCAGGGTGCTCCTCCCCTCTTTTTATCCAAAAACCAGACAACTTCATGTTGTTTTCAAGAGTCTTTACATATTTTACATCAAGCTACGGAGTTTGGTGCTTGAAGAAGGATTTGTGTTAGGTTTTATAATGTGCACTAGCTCATTACATTAGTTAGCTAGCTAATATTAGCTTGCTAATTGAACCAGGAAGTTCCACACACACTTCATATGAAACCAATGAGCTGGTGAGTGCAGCAAAATGCACAAAACACAAAGTGCTGTACCAAGCTAGCTATCTAACAAGATGATGAAGAAATAATTTAATTCACTCTCCATTATCCCATACTGTCAGTGCCAGTTCGCTTGCTAGCTAATGTTAGCTTAACGGTTAGCATCACCATTTGCCAGTAGCACAAAGTAGCTAGCTTCTCCACAGACTCTCGGCAGCTTACAGGCAGCTGCTTCATTCAAGACAAAATATTTAAGTGGCTTTGAACGGGGTATGGTAGTAGGTGCCAGGTGCACCGGTTTGTGTCAAGAACTGCAACACTGCTGGGTTTTCATGCTTCCTGTGTGTATCAAGAATGGTCCACCACTCAATGGACATCCAGCCAACTGTGTTAAACATTGGAGTCATCATGGGCCAGCATCCCACCTTGTAGAGTCCATGCCACAACGAATTGAGGCTGTTCTGAGGGTAAAATGGGGAGGCATCAGAGAGTTGGAGGGGTTAACAGCGTTGATGTTGAGGAAGGAGATGAGGCATCTGTCAATGTTGTGGGGTGAGTGACATGAAGGATCTTGTTGTCAGACTATGGGAACGGGGAGGGAGTCAGACTGAAGGAACAGGGAGGGGGTCAGACTGTGGGAACGGGGAGGGGTCAGACTGTGGGAACGGGGGGGGGTCAGACTGTGGGAACAGGGAGGGAGTCAGACTGTGGGAACAGGGAGGGAGTCAGACTGAAGGAACAGGGAGGGGTCAGACTGTGGGAACAGGGAGGGGGTCAGACTGTGGGAACAGGGAGGGAGTCAGACTGAAGGAACAGGGAGGGGTCAGACTGTGGGAACAGGGAGGGGGTCAGACTGAAGGAACAGGGAGGGAGTCAGACTGAAGGAACAGGGAGGGGGTCAGACTGTGGGAACAGGGAGGGGTCAGACTGTGGGAACGGGGAGGGAGTCAGACTGAAGGAACAGGGAGGGGGTCAGACTGTGGGAACGGGGAGGGAGTCAGACTGTAGGAACAGGGAGGGGTCAGACTGTGGGAACAGGGAGGGAGTCAGACTGAAGGAACAGGGAGGGAGTCAGACTGTAGGAACAGGGAGGGGTCAGACTGTGGGAACAGGGAGGGAGTCAGACTGAAGGAACAGGGAGGGGGTCAGACTGTGGGAACAGGGAGGGAGTCAGACTGAAGGAACAGGGAGGGGGTCAGACTGTGGGAACAGGGAGGGGGTCAGACTGTGGGAACAGGGAGGGAGTCAGACTGAAGGAACAGGGAGGGGTCAGACTGTGGGAACAGGGAGGGGGTCAGACTGTGGGAACAGGGAGGGAGTCAGACTGAAGGAACAGGGAGGGGGTCAGACTGTAGGAACAGGGAGGGGGTCAGACTGTGGGAACGGGGAGGGAGTCAGACTGTGGGAACAGGGAGGGAGTCAGACTATGGGAACGGGGAGGGGTCAGACTGTGGGAACAGGGAGGGAGTCAGACTGTGGGAACGGGGAGGGGGTCAGACTGTGGGAACGGGGAGGGGGTCAGACTGTGGGAACAGGGAGGGAGTCAGACTGTGGGAACGGGGAGGGGTCAGACTGTGGGAACAGGGAGGGGGTCAGACTGTGGGAACAGGGAGGGAGTCAGACTGAAGGAACAGGGAGGGAGTCAGACTGTGGGAACAGGGAGGGGGTCAGACTGTGGGAACAGGGAGGGGGTCAGACTGTGGGAACAGGGAGGGGGTCAGACTGTGGGAACAGGGAGGGAGTCAGACTGAAGGAACAGGGAGGGGGTCAGACTGTGGGAACAGGGAGGGGGTCAGACTGTGGGAACAGGGAGGGGGACAGACTGTGGGAACAGGGAGGGAGTCAGACTGAAGGAACAGGGAGGGGGTCAGACTGTGGGAACAGGGAGGGGGTCAGACTGTGGGAACGGGGAGGGAGTCAGACTGTGGGAACAGGGAGAGGGTCAGACTGTGGGAACGGGGAGAGGGTCAGACTGTGGGAAAGGGGAGAGGGTCAGAATGTGGGAACGGGGAGGGAGTCAGACTGTGGGAACAGGGAGGGGGTCAGACTGTGGGAACGGGGAGAGGGTCAGACTGTGGGAACGGGGAGGGAGTCAGACTGTGGGAACAGGGAGGGGGTCAGACTGTGGGAACAGGGAGGGGGTCAGACTGTGGGAACGGGGAGGGGGTCAGACTGTAGGAACAGGGAGGGAGTCAGACTGTAGGAACAGGGAGGGAGTCAGACTGTGGGAACAGGGGTGGGTCAAACTGTAGGAACAGGGAGGGGTCAGACTGTGGGAACAGGGAGGGGGTCAGACTGTGGGAACAGGGAGGGGGTCAGACTGTGGGAACAGGGAGGGGGTCAGACTGTAGGAACAGGGAGGGGGTCAGACTGTGGGAACAGGGAGGGGTCAGACTGAAGGAACAGGGAGGGGGTCAGACTGTGGGAACAGGGAGGGGTACTAGAGGGTACACAGTCAAAACCTTCACCAACAGAACAAAAACAGAGAGAGAGTGGAGACCTAGCTAGCTAGGTTGTAACAGTCCCACAGTAACCCTAACCCCAGCTAGCTAGGTTGTAACAGTCCCACAGTAACCCTAACCCAAGCTAGCTAGGTTGTAACAGTTCCACAGTAACCCTAACCCAAGCTAGCTAGGTTGTAACAGTCCCACAGTAACCCTAACCCAAGCTAGCTAGGTTGTAACAGTCCCACAGTAACCCTAACCCAGGCTAGCTAGGTTGTAACAGTCCCACAGTAACCCTAACCCCAGCTAGCTAGGTTGTAACAGTCCCACAGTAACCCTAACCCAAGCTAGCTAGGTTGTAACAGTCCCACAGTAACCCTAACCCTAGCTAGGCTGTAACAGTCCCACAGTAACCCTAACCCAAGCTAGCTAGGTTGTAACAGTCCCACAGTAACCCTAACCCCAGCTAGCTAGGTTGTAACAGTCCCACAGTAACCCTAACCCAAGCTAGCTAGGTTGTAACATTCCCACAGTAACTCTAACCCAAGCTAGCTAGGTTGTAACATTCCCACAGTAACCCTAACCCTAACCCAAGCTAGCTAGGTTGTAAATGTCACACAGTAACCCTAACCCCTGCTAGCTAGGTTGTAACAGTCCCACAGTAACCCTAACCCTAGCTAGCTAGGTTGTAACAGTCCCACAGTAACCCTAACCCCAGCTAGCTAGGTTGTAACAGTCCCACAGTAACCCTAACACCCAGCTAGCTAGGTTGTAACAGTCCCACAGTAACCCTAACCCAAGCTAGCTAGGTTGTAACAGTCCCACAGTAACCGTAACCCTAGCTAGCTAGGTTGTAACAGTCCCACAGTAACCCTAACCCAAGCTAGCTAGGTTGTAACAGTCCCACAGTAACCCTAACCCTAGCTAGCTAGGTTGTAACAGTCCCACAGTAACCCTAACCCAAGCTAGCTAGGTTGTAACAGTCCCACAGTAACCCTAACCCAAGCTAGCTAGGTTGTAACAGTCCCACAGTAACCCTAACCCAAGCTAGCTAGGTTGTAACAGTCCCACAGTAACCCTAACCAAAGCTAGCTAGGTTGTAACAGTCCCACAGTAACCCTAACCCAAGCTAGCTAGGTTGTAACAGTCCCACAGTAACCCTAACCCAAGCTAGCTAGGTTGAAACAGTCCCACAGTAACCCTAACCCAAGCTAGCTAGGTTGTAACAGTCCCACAGTAACCCTAACCCAAGCTAGCTAGGTTGTAACAGTCCCACAGTAACCCTAACCCTAACCCAAGCTACCTAGGTTGTAACAGTCCCACAGTAACCCTAACCCAAGCTAGCTAGGTTGTAACAGTCCCACAGTAACCCTAACCCAAGCTAGCTAGGTTGTAACAGTCCCACAGTAACCCTAACCCAAGCTAGCTAGGTTGTAACAGTCCCACAGTAACCCTAACCCAAGCTAGCTAGGTTGTAACAGTCCCACCGTAACCCTAACCCTAACCCTAGATAGCTAGGTTGTAACAGTCCCACAGTAACCCTAACCCAAGCTAGCTAGGTTGTAACAGTCCCACAGTAACCCTAACCCAAGCTAGCTAGGTTGTAACAGTCCCACAGTAACCCTAACCCCAGCTAGCTAGGTTGTAACAGTCCCACAGTAACCCTAACCCAAGCTAGCTAGGTTGTAACAGTCCCACAGTAACCCTAACCCAAGCTAGCTAGGTTGTAACAGTCCCACAGTAACCCTAACCCAAGCTAGCTAGGTTGTAACAGTCCCACAGTAACCCTAACCGAAGCTAGCTAGGTTGTAACAGTCCCACAGTAACCCTAACCCCAGCTAGCTAGGTTGTAACAGTCCCACAGTAACCCTAACCCAAGCTAGCTAGGTTGTAACAGTCCCACAGTAACCCTAACCCAAGCTAGCTAGGTTGTAACAGTCCCACAGTAACCCTAACCCTAACCCATGCTAGCTAGGTTGTAACAGTCCCACAGTAACCCTAACCCAAGCTAGCTAGGTTGTAACAGTCCCACAGTAACCCTAACCCTAGATAGCTAGGTTGTAACAGTCCCACAGTAACCCTAACCCAAGCTAGCTAGGTTGTAACAGTCCCACAGTAACCCTAACCCAAGCTAGCTAGGTTGTAACAGTCCCACAGTAACCTAACCCAAGCTAGCTAGGTTTCAACAGTCCCACAGTAACCCTAACCCTAGCTAGCTAGGTTGTAACAGTCCCACAGTAACCCTAACCCCAGCTAGCTAGGTTGTAACAGTCCCACAGTAACCCTAACCCACGCTAGCTAGGTTGTAACAGTCCCACAGTAACCCTAACCCACGCTAGCTAGGTTGTAACAGTCCCACAGTAACCCTAACCAAAGCTAGCTAGGTTGTAACAGTCCCACAGTAACCCTAACCCAGGCTAGCTAGGTTGTAACAGTCCCACAGTAACCCTAACCCAAGCTAGCTAGGTTGTAACAGTCCCACAGTAACCCTAACCCCAGCTAGCTAGGTTGTAACAGTCCCACAGTAACCCTAACCTAAGCTAGCTAGGTTGTAACATTCCCACAGTAACTCTAACCCAAGCTAGCTAGGTTGTAACATTCCCACAGTAACCCTAACCCTAACCCAAGCTAGCTAGGTTGTAAATGTCACACAGTAACCCTAACCCCAGCTAGCTAGGTTGTAACAGTCCCACAGTAACCCTAACCCTAGCTAGCTAGGTTGTAACAGTCCCACAGTAACCCTAACCCCAGCTAGCTAGGTTGTAACAGTCCCACAGTAACCTAACACCCAGCTAGCTAGGTTGTAACAGTCCCACAGTAACCCTAACCCAAGCTAGCTAGGTTGTAACAGTCCCACAGTAACCGTAACCCTAGCTAGCTAGGTTGTAACAGTCCCACAGTAACCCTAACCCTAGCTAGCTAGGTTGTAACAGTCCCACAGTAACCCTAACCCAAGCTAGCTAGGTTGTAACAGTCCCACAGTAACCCTAACCCAAGCTAGCTAGGTTGTAACAGTCCCACAGTAACCCTAACCCAAGCTAGCTAGGTTGTAACAGTCCCACAGTAACCCTAACCAAAGCTAGCTAGGTTGTAACAGTCCCACAGTAACCCTAACCCAAGCTAGCTAGGTTGTAACAGTCCCACAGTAACCCTAACCCAAGCTAGCTAGGTTGTAACAGTCCCACAGTAACCCTAACCCAAGCTAGCTAGGTTGTAACAGTCCCACCGTAACCCTAACCCTAACCCTAGATAGCTAGGTTGTAACAGTCCCACAGTAACCCTAACCCAAGCTAGCTAGGTTGTAACAGTCCCACAGTAACCCTAACCCACGCTAGCTAGGTTGTAACAGTCCCACAGTAACCCTAACCAAAGCTAGCTAGGTTGTAACAGTCCCACAGTAACCCTAACCCAGGCTAGCTAGGTTGTAACAGTCCCACAGTAACCCTAACCCAAGCTAGCTAGGTTGTAACAGTCCCACAGTAACCCTAACCCCAGCTAGCTAGGTTGTAACAGTCCCACAGTAACCCTAACCTAAGCTAGCTAGGTTGTAACATTCCCACAGTAACTCTAACCCAAGCTAGCTAGGTTGTAACATTCCCACAGTAACCCTAACCCTAACCCAAGCTAGCTAGGTTGTAAATGTCACACAGTAACCCTAACCCCAGCTAGCTAGGTTGTAACAGTCCCACAGTAACCCTAACCCTAGCTAGCTAGGTTGTAACAGTCCCACAGTAACCCTAACCCCAGCTAGCTAGGTTGTAACAGTCCCACAGTAACCCTAACACCCAGCTAGCTAGGTTGTAACAGTCCCACAGTAACCCTAACCCAAGCTAGCTAGGTTGTAACAGTCCCACAGTAACCGTAACCCTAGCTAGCTAGGTTGTAACAGTCCCACAGTAACCCTAACCCTAGCTAGCTAGGTTGTAACAGTCCCACAGTAACCCCTAACCCAAGCTAGCTAGGTTGTAACAGTCCCACAGTAACCCTAACCCAAGCTAGCTAGGTTGTAACAGTCCCACAGTAACCCTAACCCAAGCTAGCTAGGTTGTAACAGTCCCACAGTAACCCTAACCAAAGCTAGCTAGGTTGTAACAGTCCCACAGTAACCCTAACCCAAGCTAGCTAGGTTGTAACAGTCCCACAGTAACCCTAACCCAAGCTAGCTAGGTTGTAACAGTCCCACAGTAACCCTAACCCAAGCTAGCTAGGTTGTAACAGTCCCACCGTAACCCTAACCCTAACCCTAGATAGCTAGGTTGTAACAGTCCCACAGTAACCCTAACCCAAGCTAGCTAGGTTGTAACAGTCCCACAGTAACCCTAACCCAAGCTAGCTAGGTTGTAACAGTCCCACAGTAACCCTAACCCCAGCTAGCTAGGTTGTAACAGTCCCACAGTAACCCTAACCCAAGCTAGCTAGGTTGTAACAGTCCCACAGTAACCTAACCCAAGCTAGCTAGGTTGTAACAGTCCCACAGTAACCCTAACCCAAGCTAGCTAGGTTGTAACAGTCCCACAGTAACCCTAACCCAAGCTAGCTAGGTTGTAACAGTCCCACAGTAACCCTAACCCCAGCTAGCTAGGTTGTAACAGTCCCACAGTAACCCTAACCCAAGCTAGCTAGGTTGTAACAGTCCCACAGTAACCCTAACCCAAGCTAGCTAGGTTGTAACAGTCCCACAGTAACCTAACCCTAACCCAAGCTAGCTAGGTTGTAACAGTCCCACAGTAACCCTAACCCAAGCTAGCTAGGTTGTAACAGTCCCACAGTAACCCTAACCCTAGATAGCTAGGTTGTAACAGTCCCACAGTAACCCTAACCCAAGCTAGCTAGGTTGTAACAGTCCCACAGTAACCCTAACCCTAGCTAGCTAGGTTTTAACAGTCCCACAGTAACCCTAACCCAAGCTAGCTAGGTTGTAACAGTCCCACAGTAACCCTAACCCTAGATAGCTAGGTTGTAACAGTCCCACAGTAACCCTAACCCAAGCTAGCTAGGTTGTAACAGTCCCACAGTAACCCTAACCCAAGCTAGCTAGGTTGTAACAGTCCCACAGTAACCCTAACCCAAGC
>NW_026290853.1:342500-350000 GCF_023373465.1 Oncorhynchus keta | reverse complement strand
CCGGTGTGTGTGTATAACCTAATACTACTATAATACTACTATAATAACCTTGTCTCGTAGCTCCTCCGCCTGCCGTATCTCCCCATGCAGGTTGTACAGTAATACTACTATAGTACTACTATAATACTACTATAATAACCTTGTCTCGTAGCTCCTCCGCCTGCCGTATCTCCTCATGCAGGTTGTACAGAAATACTACTATAGTACTACTATAATACTACTATAATAACCTTGTCTCGTAGCTCCTCCGCCTGCCGTATCTCCTCATGCAGGTTGTACAGAAATACTACTATAGTACTACTATAATACTACTATAATAACCTTGTCTCGTAGCTCCTCAGCCTGCCGTATCTCCTCATGCAGGTTGTACAGTAATACTACTATAGTACTACTATAATACTACTATAATAACCTTGTCTCGTAGCTCCTCCGCCTGCCGTATCTCCTCATGCAGGTTGTACAGTAATACTACTATAGTACTACTATAATACTACTATAATAACCTTGTCTCGTAGCTCCTCCGCCTGCCGTATCTCCCCATGCAGGTTGTACAGTAATACTACTATAGTACTACTATAATACTACTATAATAACCTTGTCTCGTAGCTCTTCCGCCTGCCGTATCTCCTCATGCAGGTTATACAGTCTGTTGACCAGGTCTTGTCTGTCTTCTAACGCCTCCTGGCGGTCGTGTTCCAGAATGTCCAGGATCGCCTTGTCAGACGCAGGCAGAGGCCCTGGCTACACATGCACACACACAAACACACACACGCACACGCACGCACACACACACACACACACACATGCACACAAACACACACATGCACACACACGTGCACACACACGTGCACACACACACACACACACACACATCAGGGAGAAAGTAGAATGAATGCATCATTTGGATTCCCAAAGTTAAATAAATAAAGGTTATAGGCTAAGGGTTAAGTGTTAGGGGTTAGGGTTATGGGTAAGGGTTATGGGTAGGGGTTAAGGGTAGGGGTTAAGGTTTAGGGTTAAGGGGTTTGGGTTAAGAGTTTGGGGTTGGGGGTTTGGGGTTAGTGGTTAAGGGTTATGGGTAGGGGTTAAGGGTAGGGGTTAAGGGTTAAGGGTAGGGGTTACGGGTAGGAGTTAGGGGTTAAGGGTTAAGGGTAGGGGTTAGGGGTTGGGGGTTTGGGGTTTGTGGTTAAGGGTTATAGGTAGGGGTTAAGGGTTAAGGGCAGGGGTTAAGGGTTATGGGTATGGGTTAAGGGTAGGGGTTACGGGTAGGGGTTAAGGGTAGGGGTTAAGGGTTAGGGTTAGGGGTTAAGGATTATAGGTAGGGGTTAAGGGTAGGGGTTAAGGATTATGGGTAGGGGTTAAGGGTTCAGGGTCGGTGTTAGGGGGTAGGGGTAAAGGGGTTATGGGTAGGGGTTTGCGTTAAGAGTTTGGAGTTGGGGTTAGTGGTTAGGGTTAAGGGTTATGGGTAAGGGTTGAGGGTTACGGGTAGGAGTTAGGGGTTAAGGGTAGGGTTTGGGTTAAGAGTTTGGGGTTGGGGGTTAAGGGTAGGGGTTTGGGTTAAGAGTTAGGGGTTGGGGATTGGGGGTTAGGGGTTAAGAGTTTGGGTTTGGGGTTAGGGTTTGGGGTTGGGGGTTAGTGGTTAGGGTTAAGGGTAGGAGTTTGAGTTAAGAGTTAGGGTTTAAGGGTTTGGGGGTAGGGGTTAGGGGTTAAGGATTGGGTTTGGGGGTTAGGGTGAAGGGTTTGGGGTTGGGGGTTAAGGGTTTGGGTTAAGGGTAGGGGTTTGGGTTAAGAGTTAGGGTTTAAGGGTTTGGGGGTAGGGGTTAAGGGTTGGGGGTTAAGGGTAGAGGTTAAGGGTTAGGGATTTGGGTTAGGGGTGAGGGGTTAATGGTTGAGGGTAGGGCTTTGGGTTAGGGGTTGGGGGTTAGATGTTAGGTGTTAGGGGTTAAGGGTATGTGTTAGGGATTAAGAGTTAAGGGTAGGTGTTAGGGTTAAGGGTTAGGGTTGGGTACCTGTATGATAGGGTTAGGGTAGGGGTTAAGGGTTGGGTACCTGTATGATAGATTGCAGCTCCTGCAGTTTGATCTTCAGAACCTCGTTCTCTCTCTCCAGTTCGAAGATCTGTTCTTTTCTCGGTCGGTTCTCGATGTCGTTCTTCAGTTTCAGACTCTGTTTTCTCTCCATCTTACATTCTTCCTCTAGCTTGTTTAGTCTGTGTTTCAGCTGGTCGATCTAATATAATAATGATAATAATAATTATATAATAATAATAATGTAATAATATAATAATGATTATAATAATATAATGATTATAATAATATAATAATGATAGTAATATAATAATGATAATAATATAACAATATAATAATGATAATAATAATTATATTATAATTTATAATGATGTAATAATATAATAATGATTATAATAATAATGATATAATATAATAATATAATAATGATAGTAATATAATAATAATAATAATAATAATAATAATAATAATAATAATAATAATATAATAATAATAATATAATAATATAATAATGATAATAATAATAATAGTAATATAATAATGATGTAATAATATAATAATGATAGTAATATAATAATGATAATAATGATGTAATAATATAATAATGATTATAATAATAATGATATAATATAATAATATAATAATGATAGTAATATAATAATAATATAATAATAATATAATAATGATAATAATAATATAATAATGATAGTAATATAATAATAATAATAATAATAATATAATAATATAATAATAATAATATAATAATAATAATATAATAATAATATAATAATGATAATAATAATATAATAATGACAGTAATATAATAATAATAAAATAATAATAATATAATAATAATAATATAATAATAATAATATAATTATAATATAATAATGATAATAATAATATAATAATGATAGTAATATAATAATAATAATAATATAATAATAATAATATAATTATAATATAATAATGATAGTAATATAATAATAATAATATAATAATAATATAATTGTAATATAATATAATAATAATAATAATAATAATATCATTATAATATAATATAATAATAATAATATCATTATAATATAATAATGATAATAATATAAGAATTATAATTATAATATAATAATGATAATAATATAAGAATTATAATTATAATATAATTATAATATCATAATAATAATAATTACACTCCTCTAGCTTGTTTAGTCTGTGTTTCAGCTGGTCGATCTAATATAATAATAATAATTACACTCCTCTAGCTTGTTTACCTGACATGAGGACTCCTTGCTGTCCCCAGTCCACCTGGCCATGCTCCTGCTCCAGTTTCAACTGACCTGAGCCCTAGGACCGTGCCCCAGGACTACCTGACATGAAGGCTCCTTGCTGTCCCCAGTCCACCTGACTGTGCTGCTGCTCCAGTTTCAACTGTTCTGCCTTATTATTATTCGACCATGCTGGTCATTTATGAACATTTGAACATCTTGGTCATGTTCTGTTATAATCTCTACCCGGCACAGCCAGAAGAGGACTGGCCACCCCACATAGCCCGGTTCCTCTCTAGGTTTCTTCCTAGGTTTTGGCCTTTCTAGGGAGTTTTTCCTAGCCACCGTGCTTTTACACCTGCATTGTTTGCTGTTTGGGGTTTTAGGCTGGGTTTCTGTACAGCACTTTGAGATATCAGCTGATGTACGAAGGGCTATATAAAATAAATTTGATTTGGTTTAGTCTGTGTTTCAGCTGGTCGATCTAATATAATAATAATAATTACACTCCTCTAGCTTGTTTAGTCTGTGTTTCAGCTGGTCGATCTAATATAATAATATAAAGAGGGACTGAAGCTGTTCAATCTTCACAAAGAGAGATGAGGTGTGTGTGTGTGTGTGTGTGTGTGTGTGTGTGTGTGTGTGTGTGTGTGTGTGTGTGTGTGTGTGTGTGTGTGTGTGTGTGTGTGTGTGTGTGTGTGTGTGTGTGTGTGTGTGTGTGTGTGTGTGTGTGTGTGTACCTCCAGCTGCAGGTCCCTGCTCCTCATCACAGCCATGTTCTTCTCCTCGCTGAGCGTTGCATACCGCATGGCCAGTTTATAGTTCTCATCCTTCACCCTCAGTAGCTCATCATTGTAGTTGTTCCTATCTTCCTTCATCTTGTTGTATCCTGGAATATACAGTACCAGTCAAAAGGACACATCTACTCATTCAAAAAAAAAATTCTACTATTTTCAACAATGTAGAATATTAGTGAAGACATTAAACTATGAAATAGCATATATGGATTAAAAAATATATATATTTTATATTTAGATTCTTCACAGTAGCCACCCTTTGCCTTGATGACAGCTTTGCACACTCTTGGCATTCTCTCAACCAGCTTCACCTGGAATGCTTTTCAAACAGCCTTGAAGGAGTTCCCATATATTTTTAGCACTTGTTGGCTGCTTTTCCTTCACTCTGCGATCCAACTCATCCCATCTCAATTGGGTTGAGGTTGGGTGATTGTGGAGGCCAGGGCATCTGATGCAGCACTCCATCACTCTCCATCTTGTTCAAATAGCCCCCACACCATCACATGGTGGCATACTGCTGGAGAATGCTGTGGTAGCCATGCTGGTTGAGTGTGCCTTGAATTCTAAATAAATCATGACATTGTCACCAGCAAAGCACCCCCACACCACCACACCTCCTCCTCCATGCTTCACGACGGGAACCACACGTGCGGAGATCATCCGTTCACCTACTCTGCGGTTCTCAATCAGAGGCAGGTGTCGTTAGTTGTCTCTGATTGAGAATCATACTTAGGTTGCCTGGTTGTCTCTGATTGAGAATCATACTTAGGTTGCCTGGTTGTCTCTGATTGCGAATCATACTTAGGTTGCCTGGTTGTCTCTGATTGAGAATCATACTTAGGTTGCCTGGTTGTCTCTGATTGAGAATCATACTTAGGTTGCCTGGTTGTCTCTGATTGAGAATCATACTTAGGTTGCCTGGTTGTCTCTGATTGAGAATCATACTTAGGTAGCCTGGTTGTCTCTGATTGAGAATCATACTTAGGTTGCCTGGTTGTCTCTGATTGAGAATCATACTTAGGTTGCCTGGTTGTCTCTGATTGAGAATCATACTTAGGTAGCCTGGTTGTCTCTGATTGAGAATCATACTTAGGTAGCCTGGTTGTCTCTGATTGAGAATCATACTTAGGTAGCCTGGTTGTCTCTGATTGAGAATCATACTTAGGTAGCCTGGTTGTCTCTGATTGAGAATCATACTTAGGTTGCCTGGTTGTCTCTGATTGAGAATCATACTTAGGTAGCCTGGTTGTCTCTGATTGAGAATCATACTTAGGTAGCCTGGTTGTCTCTGATTGAGAATCATACTTAGGTTGCCTGGTTGTCTCTGATTGAGAATCATACTTAGGTAGCCTGGTTGTCTCTGATTGAGAATCATACTTAGGTAGCCTGGTTGTCTCTGATTGAGAATCATACTTAGGTAGCCTGGTTGTCTCTGATTGAGAATCATACTTAGGTAGCCTGGTTTCCCTGTTGGTTTGTGAGTGTTTGGTCCTGTTTCGGTTTTGTATATTTCACGTTTATTGTTTTGTATTTCAGTGTTCAGTTCGTTTCATTAAACATCATGAACACTTACCACGCTGCGCTTTGGTCCGATCCTTACTCCTCCTCAGACGAAGAGGAGGAAAACCCTTACACGAATACTCAGGCTGACTTGTTCAGGCAAATGAGAAATAAGGGCACTATCCAGAAGGCCAAAGTTAGTTACTTTAAGGAGCAGTTCTCTTGAGCGGCAGAGGCAAGGTGCAATAGATGGCATAAAATACAGTATATACATATGATATGAGTAATGTAAGATATTAAACATTATTAAAGTGTCATTATTTAATAACTTCATAAGGTTAGGGGGCAGTATCCTGAATTTCAGAGAGTCTGGCGTGCCCAGAGTAAACTGCCTCTTACTCAGGCCCAGATGCTAGGATATGCATATAATTGGTAGATTTTGATAGAAAACACTCAAATTTCTAAAACTGTTCAAATCATTTCTATGAGTATAACAGAACTGATATGGCAGGTGAAAACCAGAGGAAAATCCATTCAGGAAATGGGATTTTTTGACCTCCTTCATTTACATGCTTTGCTATGGAACAATGAAAGGAATAACTCCCAGATTGCAGTTCCTATGGCTTCCACTAGATGTCAACAGTCTTTAGACATGGTTTCAGGCTTGTTTTATGAAAAAAAAAACAAGAATAAGACTTTTTGGCAAGTGTCCACTTCCACTGTCACGATGACTGTGTGCACGCTGTAAGGTTGTTTTCCTTTCTATTGAATACGCTACTGTCCGGTTGAAATATTATCAATTATATAGATATTTGAGAAACTACGGATTAATTAGAAACATTGTTTGACTTGTTTTGACGAACTTTACCGGTACTATTAGGATGTATCGTCTGCATGTCTTGAACGCCATTGAGCCAGTGGACTGAACAGAACAAGCCAACAAAACTGGGATATAGAGAAGGACTTTATCGAACAAAACAACCATTTATTGTGTTCCTGGGACCCATTGGATTGCCAACAGATGACGATCTTCAAAGGTAAGTCATTTATTTTATTGTTATTTCGGATTTTGAGACGCCCGTGCTGCTTTGGAAAATATGACTATGCTTAATGTATGCGGGGCTCTGTCCTGAGACAATCAAATGCTTTCGCCGTAAAGCCTATTGTAAATCTGACAAAGCGGTTCAATTACCAAGATTCTAAGCTAAAGAATCATGTATGACACTTGTATTTTCATGAATGTTTAATATTATGAATTTTGTTTTTTGAATTTCGCGCTCTGCAATTTCACCGTATATTGTCGAGGTTAGGGTTAGGGTTCTTGTCCAGATGGGATAGGGCAGGCAGTGTGCAGTGTGATAAAGATAGCATCGTTTGTGGACCTTTTGGGGCAGTATGCAAACTGAAGTGGGTCTAGGGTGGCCGGCAAGGTGGAGGTGATATGATCCTTGATTAGTCTCTCAAAGCACTTCATGATGACAGAAGTCAGTGCTACGGAGCGGTAGTCATTTAGTTCAGTTATTTTTTCCTTCTTGGGTACAGGAACAATGGTGGCCATCTTTGAAACATGTGGGGACAGCAGACTGGGATGGGGATTGATTGAATATGTCCTTAAACACACCAGCCAGCTAGTCTGTGCATGCTCTGAGGACGCAGCGAGGGATGCCATCTGGTCCAGCAGCCTTGCAGCCTTGCTATTACAAATAATAATAATAATAATTACAATACTACTACTACTACTAATAATAATAATACTAGCAACAATACTACTAATACTAGTACTACTACTACTACTACGACTAATAATAATAATAACAACAATACTACAACTACTACTACTACTAATAATAATAATAGCAACAATACTACTAATACTAGTACTACTACTACTACGACTAATAATAATAATAA
>NW_026290853.1:297500-337500 GCF_023373465.1 Oncorhynchus keta | reverse complement strand
GTTATAGTAACAGAATGGTTATAGTAACAGAATGGTTATAGTAACAGATGATGGTTATAGTAACAGATGATGGTTATAGTAACAGAATGGTTATAGTAACAGATGGTGGTTATAGTAACAGATGGTGGTTATAGTAACAGATGATGGTTATAGTAACAGAATGGTTAAAGTAACAGAATGGTTATAGTAACAGAATGGTTATAGTAACAGAATGGTTATAGTAACAGATGATGGTTATAGTAACAGATGATGGTTATAGTAACAGAATGGTTATAGTAACAGATGGTGGTTATAGTAACAGAATGGTTATAGTAACAGATGATGGTTATAGTAACAGATGATGGTTATAGTAACAGAATGGTTATAGTAACAGATGGTGGTTATAGTAACAGATGATGGTTATAGTAACAGAATGGTTATAGTAACAGATGATGGTTATAGTAACAGATGATGGTTATAGTAATAGAATGGTTATAGTAACAGAATGGTTGTTATAGTAACACATGTTGGTTATAGTAACAGATGATGGTTATAGTAACAGATGATGGTTATAGTAACAGAATGGTTATAGTAACATAATGGGTATAGTAACAGAATGGTTATAGTAACAGATGATGGTTATAGTAACAGAATGGTTATAGTAACAGATGATTGTTATAGTAACAGATGATGGTTATAGTAACAGAATGGTTATAGTAACAGATGATGGTTATAGTAACAGAATGGTTATAGTAACAGGTGATGGTTATAGTAACAGATGATGGTTATAGTAACAGAATGGTTATAGTAACAGATGATGGTTATAGTAACAGAATGGTTATAGTAACAGGTGATGGTTATAGTAACAGATGATGGTTATAGTAACAGATGTTGGTTATAGTAACAGATGATGGTTATAGTAACAGAATGGTTATAGTAACAGATGATGGTTATAGTAACAGATGATTGTTATAGTAACAGATGATGGTTATAGTAACAGAATGGTTATAGTAACAGATGGTGGTTATAGTAACAGATGATGGTTATAGTAACAGAATGGTTATAGTAACAGATGGTGGTTATAGTAACAGATGATGGTTATAGTAACAGAATGGTTATAGTAACAGATGGTGGTTATAGTAAAAGATGGTGGTTATAGTAACAGATGATGGTTATAGTAACAGATGATGGTTATAGTAACAGAATGGTTATAGTAACAGGTGATGGTTATAGTAACAGATGATGGTTATAGTAACAGATGATGGTTATAGTAACAGAATGGTTATAGTAACAGAATGGTTATAGTAACAGAATGGTTATAGTAACAGGTGATGGTTATAGTAACAGATGTTGGTTATAGTAACAGATGATGGTTATAGTAACAGATGGTGGTTATAGTAACAGAATGGTTATAGTAACAGATGATGGTTATAGTAACAGAATGGTTATAGTAGCAGATGATGGTTATAGTAACAGATGATGGTTATAGTAACAGATGGTGGTTATAGTAACAGATGGTGGTTATAGTAACAGAATGGTTATAGTAACAGAATGGTTATAGTAACAGAATGGTTATAGTAACAGAATGGTTATAGTAACAGATGATGGTTATAGTAACAGATGATGGTTATAGTAACAGAATGGTTATAGTAACAGATGTTGGTTATAGTAACAGATGATGGTTATAGTAACAGATGGTGGTTATAGTAACAGATGGTGGTTATAGTAATAGAATGGTTATAGTAACAGAATGGTTGTTATAGTAACAGAATGGTTATAGTAACAGATGGTGGTTATAGTAACAGAATGGTTATAGTGACAGAATGGTTATAGTAACAGATGGTGGTTATAGTAACAGAATGGTTATAGTAACAGAATGGTTATAGTAACAGAATGGTTATAGTAACAGATGGTGGTTATAGTAACAGATGATGGTTATAGTAACAGATGATGGTTATAGTAACAGATGGTGGTTATAGTAACAGATGATGGTTATAGTAACAGATGGTGGTTATAGTAACAGAATGGTTAAAGTAACAGAATGGTTATAGTAACAGAATGGTTATAGTAACAGAATGGTTAAAGTAACAGAATGGTTATAGTAACAGAATGGTTATAGTAACAGAATGGTTAAAGTAACAGAATGGTTATAGTAACAGAATGGTTATAGTAACAGAATGGTTAAAGTAACAGAATGGTTATAGTAACAGAATGGTTATAGTAACAGAATGGTTATAGTAACAGATGGTGGTTATAGTAACAGAATGGTTATAGTAACAGAATGGTTAAAGTAACAGAATGGTTATAGTAACAGAATGGTTATAGTAACAGAATGGTTAAAGTAACAGAATGGTTATAGTAACAGAATGGTTATAGTAACAGAATGGTTATAGTAACAGATGGTGGTTATAGTAACAGAATGGTTATAGTAACAGAATGGTTATAGTAACAGATGGTTATAGTAACAGAATGGTTATAGTAACAGATGGTTATAGTAACAGAATGGTTATAGTAACAGATGGTTATAGTAACAGAATGGTTATAGTAACAGATGGTTATAGTAACAGAATGGTTATAGTAACAGATGGTTATAGTAACAGAATGGTTATAGTAACAGATGATGGTTATAGTAACAGAATGGTTATAGTAACAGAATGGTTATAGTAACAGATGATGGTTATAGTAACAGATGATGGTTATAGTAACAGAATGGTTATAGTAACAGAATGGTTATAGTAACAGAATGGTTATAGTAACAGATGATGGTTATAGTAACAGATGATGGTTATAGTAACAGAATGGTTATAGTAACAGATGATGGTTATAGTAACAGAATGGTTACAGTAACAGAATTGTTATAGTAACAGAATGGTTATAGTGACAGATGATGGTTATAGTAACAGATGGTGGTTATAGTAACAGATGATGGTTATAGTAACAGATGGTGGTTATAGTAACAGAATGGTTATAGTAACAGGTGATGGTTATAGTAACAGAATGGTTATAGTAACAGAATGGTTATAGTAACAGATGGTGGTTATAGTAACAGATGGTGGTTATAGTAACAGATGATGGTTATAGTAACAGATGGTGGTTATAGTAACAGATGATGGTTATAGTAACAGAACGGTTATAGTAACAGAATGGTTATAGTAACAGGTGATGGTTATAGTAACAGATGGTGGTTATAGTAACAGATGGTGGTTATAGTAACAGAACGGTTATAGTAACAGAATGGTTATAGTAACAGGTGATGGTTATAGTAACAGATGGTGGTTATAGTAACAGATGATGGTTATAGTAACAGATGGTGGTTATAGTAACAGATGGTGGTTATAGTAACAGAACGGTTACAGTAACAGAATGGTTATAGTAACAGATGATGGTTATAGTAACAGAATGGTTATAGTAACAGATGATGGTTATAGTAACAGGTGATGGTTATAGTAACAGATGGTGGTTATAGTAACAGATGATGGTTATAGTAACAGATGATGGTTATAGTAACAGATGATGGTTATAGTAACAGATGATGGTTATAGTAACAGAATGGTTGTTATAGTAACAGATGTTGGTTATAGTAACAGATGATGGTTATAGTAACAGAATGGTTATAGTAACAGATGATGGTTATAGTAACAGGTGATGGTTATAGTAACAGATGGTGGTTATAGTAACAGATGGTGGTTATAGTAACAGAACGGTTATAGTAACAGAATGGTTATAGTAACAGAATGGTTATAGTAACAGAATGGTTATAGTAACAGAATGGTTATAGTAACAGATGATGGTTATAGTAACATATGATGGTTATAGTAACAGAATGGTTATAGTAACAGAATGGTTATAGTAACAGAATGGTTATAGTAACAGATGATGGTTATAGTAACAGAATGGTTATAGTAACAGATGGTGGTTATAGTGACAGATGGTGGTTATAGTAACAGATGATGGTTATAGTAACAGAATGGTTATAGTAACAGATGATGGTTATAGTAACAGAATGGTTATAGTAACAGAATGGTTATAGTAACAGATGATGGTTATAGTAACAGATGGTGGTTATAGTAACAGATGGTGGTTATAGTAACAGATGGTGGTTATAGTAACAGATGGTGGTTATAGTAATAGAATGGTTATAGTAATAGAATGGTTATAGTGACAGATGATGGTTATAGTAACATAATGGTTATAGTAACAGAATGGTTACAGTAACAGAATGGTTATAGTACCAGAATGGTTATAGTAACAGAATGGTTATAGTGACAGATGATAGATATAAAAGTGCATGTGTCTTTGTGTGCACGTGTGTGCGTGTGTGTCTGTGTGTGCACGTGCGTGAGTGTGTCTGTGTGTGCGCGTGCGTGCGCGTCTGTCTGTGTGTGCACGTGCGTGTGTGTGTGTCTTACCAACGATAGTGGAGAAGCGTCTGGTGGGCTCCTTGCCAGTCACCAGCTTGTACAGGTCAGGATAATAGAACTCAAGACTCTCCAGAAAAACCACATAACCTCGCTCTCCTTTACCATGAAGAATGTCTAACAGACGACCTATACACACACACACACACACACACACACACACACACACACACACACACACACACACACACACACACACACACACACACACACACACACACGTCCAGGAGAGAAAGTAGATTTAATTTCTTGTTATGCCTTTTAATGTGTAATCTGATTGATAACACAGACACACCCTCTTCCTTTATAGACACACCCCCCTGCTTTATAGACACACCCCCTGCTCTATAGACACATCCCCCTGCTTTATAGCCCCACCTCCTGCTTCATAGACACATCCTCCTCCTTTATAGACACACCCTCCTGCTCTATAGACACACCCTCCTGCTTTATAGCCCCACCTCCTGCTTTACAAACACACAAACACACCACATGCCTACCTGCTTACCTGGTACTCCCTGTATATAGCCATGTTATTACCTGGTACTCCCTGTCTATAGCCATGTTATTACCTGGTACTTCCTGTATATAACCATGTTATTACCTGGTACTTCCTGTATATAGCCATGTTATTACCTGGTACTTCCTGTATATAGCCATGTTATTACCTGGTACTCCCTGTATATAGCCATGTTATTACCTGGTACTCCCTGTCTATAGCCATGTTATTACCTGGTACTTCCTGTATATAGCCATGTTATTACCTGGTACTTCCTGTCTATAGCCATGTTATTACCTGGTACTTCCTGTCTATAGCCATGTTATTACCTGGTACTTCCTGTATATAACCATGTTATTACCTGGTACTTCCTGTATATAGCCATGTTATTATCTGGTACTTCCTGTCTATAGCCATGTTATTACCTGGTACTTCCTGTATATAGCCATGTTATTACCTGGTACTTCCTGTATATAGCCATGTTATTACCTGGTACTTCCTGTATATAGCCATGTTATTACCTGGTACTTCCTGTATATAGCCATGTTATTACCTGGTACTTCCTGTATATAGCCATGTTATTACCTGGTACTTCCTGTATATAGCCATGTTATTACCTGGTACTCCCTGTCTATAGCCATGTTATTACCTGGTACTTCCTGTATATAGCCATGTTATTACCTGGTACTTCCTGTCTATAGCCATGTTATTACCTGGTACTTCCTGTCTATAGCCATGTTATTACCTGGTACTTCCTGTATATAACCATGTTATTACCTGGTACTTCCTGTATATAGCCATGTTATTACCTGGTACTTCCTGTCTATAGCCATGTTATTACCTGGTACTTCCTGTATATAGCCATGTTATGGCCTGTTATCGCTGCACATTGACTCAGTACTGTGGGAAAAGTACTCATAAGTAAGCATGTCACTGTTAGTCTACACCTGTTGTTTACGAAGTGACAAACACAATTTGATTTGACACAAGTATTAATTTCCACAGTCTGCTGCCTCAGAGTCTGCTGATACTTTTGTCAGGTGTTACTATGGATTTTTTTTCACCTTTATTTAAAGGTTAACAAGTTCTCATTTGCAACTGCGACCTGGCCAAGATAAAGCATAGCAGTGTGAACAGACAACACAGAGTTACACATGGAGTAAACAATTAACAAGTCAATAACACAGTAGAAAAAAAAGAGAGTCTATATACATTGTGTGCAAAAGGCATGAGGAGGTAGGCGAATAATTACAATTTTGCAGATTAACACTGGAGTGATAAATGATCAGATGGTCATGTACAGGTAGAGATATTGGTGTGAAAAAGAGCAGAAAAGTAAATAAAAACAGTATGGGGATGAGGTAGGTAAAAATGGGTGGGCTATTTACCAATAGACTATGTACAGCTGCATCGATCGGTTAGCTGCTCAGAGAGCAGATGTTTGAAGTTGGTGAGGGAGATAAAAGTCTCCAACTTCAGCGATTTTTGCAATTCGTTCCAGTCACAGGCAGCAGAGTACTGGAACGAAAGGCGGCCAAATGAGGTGTTGGCTTTAGAGATGATCAGTGAGATACACCTGCTGGACCGCGTGCTACGGGTGGGTGTTGCCATTGACCAGTGAACTGAGATAAGGCAGAGCTTTACCTAGCATAGGTTTATAGATGACCTGGAGCCAGTGGGTCTGGCGACGAATATGTAGCGAGGGCCAGCCGACTAGAGCATACAGGTCGCAGTGGTGGGTGGTATAAGGTGCTTTAGTGACAAAACGGATGGCACTGTGATAAACTGCATCCAGTTTGCTGAGTAGAGTGTTGGAAGCTATTTTGTAGATGACATCACCGAAGTCGAGGATCGGTAGGATAGTCAGTTTTACTAGGGTAAGTTTGGCGGCGTGAGTGAAGGAGGCTTTGTTGCGGAATGGAAAGCCGACTCTAAATTTGATTTTCGATTGGAGATGTTTGATATGAGTCTGGAAGGAGAGTTTACAGTCTAGCCAGACACCTAGGTACTTATAGATGTCCACATATTCAAGGTCGGGACCATCCAGGGTGGTGATGCTAGTCAGGCGTGCGGGTGCAGGCAGCGAACGGTTGAAAAGCATGCATTTGGTTTTACTAGCGTTTAAGAGCAGTTGGAGGCCACGGAAGGAGTGTTGTATGGCATTGAAGCTCGTTTGGAGGTTAGATAGCACAGTGTCCAAGGGCCAGAAGTATATAGAATGGTGTCGTCTGCGTAGAGGTGGATCAGGGAATCACCCGCAGCAAGAGCAACATCCTTGATATATACAGAGAAAAGAGTCGGCCCGAGAATTGAACCCTGTGGCACCCCCATAGAGACTGTCAGAGGACCGGACAACAGGCCCTCCGATTTGACACACTGAACTCTGTCTGTAAAGTAGTTGGTGAACCAGGCACTGCAGTCATCAGAAAAACCGAGGCTACTGAGTCTGTCGATAAGAATATGGTGACTGACAGAGTCGAAAGCTTTGGCAAGGTCGATGAAGACGGCTGCACAGTACTGTCTTTTATCGATGGCGGTTATGCTATCGTTTAGTACCTTGAGCGTGGCTGAGGTGCACCCGTGACCGGCTCGGAAACCAGATTGCACAGCGGAGAAGGTACGGTGGGATTTGAGATGGTCAGTGACCTGTTTGTTGACTTGGCTTTCGAAGACCTTAGATAGGCAGGGCAGGATGGATATAGGTCTGTAACAGTTTGGGTCCAGGGTGTCTCCCCCTTTGAAGAGGGGGATGACTGCGGCAGCTTTCCAATCCTTGGGGATCTCAGACGATATGAAAGAGAGATTGAACAGGCTGGTAATAGGGGTTGCGACAATGGCGGCGGATAGTTTCAGAAATAGAGGGTCCAGATTGTCAAGCCCAGCTGATTTGTACGGGTCCAGGTTTTGCAGCTCTTTCAGAACATCTGCTATCTGGATTTGGGTAAAGGTTCTCAATGGGATTAAGATCTGGGAGTTTCCTGGCCATGGACCCAAAATATCGATGTTTTGTTCCCCGAGCGACTTAGTTATCACTTTTGCCTTATGGCAAGGTGCTCCATCATGCTGGAAAAGGCATTGTTCGTCACCAAACTGTTCCTGGATGGTTGGGAGAAGTTGCTCTCAGAGGATGTGTTGGTACCATTCTTTATTCATGGCTGTGTTCGTAGGCAAAATTGTGAGTGAGCCCACTTCCTTGGCTGAGAAGCAACCCCACACATGAATGTTGGCATGACACAGGACTGATGGTAGCTCTCACTTTGTCTTCTCCGGGCAAGCTTTTTTCCGGATGCTCCAAACAATCGGAAAGGGAATTCATTAGAGAAAATGCAGCAGTCCAATCCCTGTAACTTTTGCAGAATATCAGTCTGTCCTTGATGTTTTTCCGGGAGAGAAGTGGCTTCTTTGCTGCCCTTCTTGATACCATGCCATCCTCCAAGAGTCTTCGCCTCACTGTGCGTGCAGATGCACTCACACCTGCCTGCTGCCATTCCTGCGCAGGCTCTGTTCTGGTGGTGCCCCCATCCCGCAGCTGAATCATCTTTAGGAGACGGTCCTGGCGCTTGCTGGACTTTCTTGGGCACCCTGAAACCTTCTTCACAACAATTGAACCGCTCTCCTTTAGGTTCTTGATGATCCGATAAATGGTTGATTTAGGTGCAATCTTACTGGCAGCAATATCCTTGCCTGTGAAGCCCTTTTTGTGCAAAGCAATGAGGACGGTACGTGTTTCCTTGCAAGTAACAATGGTTTACAAAGGAAGAACAATGATTCCAAGCACCACCATTCTTTTAAAGCTTCCAGTCTGTTTTTCAAACTCAATCGGCATGACAGAGTGATCTCCAGCCTTGTCCTCGTCAACACGTACACCTGCGTTAACGAGATAATCACTGACATGATGTTTGTTGGTCCTTTTGTGGCAGGGCTGAAATGCAGTGGAAATGTTTTTTGGGGATTCAGTTCATTTGCATGGCAAAGAGTGACTTTGCAATTAATTGCAATTCATCTGATCAGTCTTCATAACATTCTGGAGTCTATGCAAATTGCCACCATACAAACTGAGGCAGCAGACTTTGTGAAAAATAATATTTGTGTCTTTCTCAAAACTTTTGTCCACAACTGTAGAGACCAGTAGTAGAGAGTTAACCTAGCTGTGCGGTTGACCTTAGAGACCAGCAGTAGAGAGATAACCTACCTGTGCGGTTGACCTTAGAGACCAGTAGTAGTGAGTTTAAGACCTCATCTTCGTCCTGTTCGTCTAGAACCTTACATTGGCGCAGGTAGGGAGTCAGTTTACCAGGCGAGATGTAGCGACTTAAGATGTAGCGGTTACTCTCCACTGACTCCCACAGAGACTCCGTGTCCTCACCTCCATTCTCCATCTCTACACACACACACACACAGTGAAAGATGTTTACTATATCCATCTCTACACACACACAGTGAAAGATGTTTACTATATCCATCTCTACACACACACAGTGAAATATGTTTACTATATCCATCTCTACACACACACAGTGAAAGATGTTTACTATATCCATCTCTACACACACACAGTGAAAGATGTTTACTATACCCATCTCTACACACACACAGTGAAAGATGTTTACTATATCCATCTCTACACACACACAGTGAAAGATGTTTACTATATCCATCTCTACACACACACAGTGAAAGATGTTTACTATATCCATCTCTACACACACACAGTGAAAGATGTTTACTATATCCATCTCTACACACACACAGTGAAAGATGTTTACTATACCCATCTCTACACACACACAGTGAAAGATGTTTACTATATCCATCTCTACACACACACAGTGAAAGATGTTTACTATATCCATCTCTACACACACACAGTGAAAGATGTTTACTATATCCATCTCTACACACACACAGTGAAAGATGTTTACTATATCCATCTCTACACACACACAGTGAAAGATGTAGGTGTACTATATCCATCTCTACACACACACAGTGAAAGATGTTTACTATATCCATCTCTACACACACACAGTGAAAGATGTAGGTTTACTATATCCATCTCTACACACACACAGTGAGAGATGTTTACTATATCCATCTCTACACACACACAGTGAAAGATGTTTACTATATCCATCTCTACACACACACAGTGAGAGATGTTTACTATATCCATCTCTACACACACACAGTGAAAGATGTTTACTATATCCATCTCTACACACACACAGTGAAAGATGTTTACTATATCCATCTCTACACACACGCAGTGAAAGATGTTTACTATATCCATCTCTACACACACACAGTGAAAGATGTTTACTATATCCATCTCTACACACACACAGTGAAAGATGTTTACTATATCCATCTCTACACACACACAGTGAAAGATGTAGGTTTACTATACCCATCTCTACACACACACAGTGAAAGATGTAGGTTCACTATATCCATCTCTACACACACACAGTGAAAGATGTAGGTTTACTATATCCATCTCTACACACACACAGTGAAAGATGTAGGTTTACTATATCCATCTCTACACACACACAGTGAAAGATGTAGGTTTACTATATCCATCTCTACACACACACAGTGAAAGATGTAGGTTTACTATATCCATCTCTACACACACACAGTGAAAGATGTAGGTTTACTATATCCATCTCTACACACACACAGTGAAAGATGTTTACTATATCCATCTCTACACACACACAGTGAAAGATGTAGGTGTACTATATCCACCTCTACACACACACAGTGAAAGATGTTTACTATATCCATCTCTACACACACACAGTGAAAGATGTAGGTGTACTATATCCACCTCTACACACACACAGTGAAAGATGTTTACTATATCCATCTCTACACACACACAGTGAAAGATGTAGGTGTACTATATCCATCTCTACACACACACAGTGAAAGATGTAGGTGTACTATATCCACCTCTACACACACACAGTGAAAGATGTTTACTATATCCATCTCTACACACACACAGTGAAAGATGTAGGTGTACTATATCCACCTCTACACACACACAGTGAAAGATGTAGGTGTACTATATCCACCTCTACACACACACAGTGAAAGATGTTTACTATATCCATCTCTACACACACACAGTGAAAGATGTAGGTGTACTATATCCACCTCTACACACACAGTGAAAGATGTTTACTATATCCATCTCTACACACACACAGTGAAAGATGTTTACTATATCCATCTCTACACACACACAGTGAGAGATGTTTACTATATCCATCTCTACACACACACACAGTGAAAGATGTTTACTATATCCATCTCTACACACACACAGTGAAAGATGTTTACTATATCCATCTCTACACACACACAGTGAAAGATGTTTACTATATCCATCTCTACACACACACAGTGAAAGATGTTTACTATATCCATCTCTACACACACACAGTGAAAGATGTAGGTTTACTATATCCATCTCTACACACACACAGTGAAAGATGTAGGTGTACTATATCCATCTCTACACACACACAGCGAAAGATGTTTACTATATCCATCTCTACACACACACAGTGAAAGATGTTTACTATATCCATCTCTACACACACACAGTGAAAGATGTAGGTGTACTATATCCATCTCTACACACACACAGTGAAAGATGTAGGTTTACTATATCCATCTCTACACACACACAGTGAAAGATGTTTACTATATCCATCTCTACACACACACAGTGAAAGATGTTCACTATATCCATCTCTACACACACACAGTGAAAGATGTAGGTTTACTATATCCATCTCTACACACACACAGTGAAAGATGTTTACTATATCCATCTCTACACACACACAGTGAGAGATGTTTACTATATCCATCTCTACACACACACAGTGAAAGATGTTTACTATATCCATCTCTACACACACACAGTGAAAGATGTTTACTATATCCATCTCTACACACACACAGTGAAAGATGTTTACTATATCCATCTCTACACACACACAGTGAAAGATGTTTACTATATCCATCTCTACACACACACAGTGAAAGATGTAGGTTTACTATATCCATCTCTACACACACACAGTGAGAGATGTTTACTATATCCATCTCTACACACACACAGTGAAAGATGTAGGTTTACTATATCCATCTCTACACACACACAGTGAATGATGTTTACTATACCCATCTCTACACACACACAGTGAAAGATGTTTACTATATCCATCTCTACACACACACAGTGAATGATGTTTACTATATCCATCTCTACACACACACAGTGAAAGATGTAGGTGTACTATATCCATCTCTACACACACACAGTGAAAGATGTAGGTTTACTATATCCATCTCTACACACACACAGTGAATGATGTTTACTATATCCATCTCTACACACACACAGTGAAAGATGTAGGTGTACTATATCCATCTCTACACACACACAGTGAAAGATGTAGGTTTACTATATCCATCTCTACACACACACAGTGAAAGATGTTTACTATATCCATCTCTACACACACACAGTGAAAGATGTAGGTGTACTATATCCATCTCTACACACACACAGTGAAAGATGTTTACTATATCCATCTCTACACACACACAGTGAAAGATGTAGGTGTACTATATCCATCTCTACACACACACAGTGAAAGATGTTTACTATATCCATCTCTACACACACACAGTGAAAGATGTAGGTTTACTATATCCATCTCTACACACACACAGTGAAAGATGTTTACTATATCCATCTCTACACACACACAGTGAAAGATGTTTACTATATCCATCTCTACACACACACAGTGAAAGATGTAGGTTTACTATATCCATCTCTACACACACACAGTGAGAGATGTTTACTATATCCATCTCTACACACACACAGTGAAAGATGTTTACTATATCCATCTCTACACACACACAGTGAAAGATGTTTACTATATCCATCTCTACACACACACAGTGAAAGATGTTTACTATACCCACCTCTACACACACACAGTGAAAGATGTTTACTATATCCATCTCTACACACACACAGTGAAAGATGTTTACTATACCCACCTCTACACACACACAGTGAAAGATGTTTACTATATCCATCTCTACACACACACAGTGAAAGATGTTTACTATATCCATCTCTACACACACACAGTGAAAGATGTTTACTATATCCATCTCTACACACACACAGTGAAAGATGTTTACTATATCCATCTCTACACACACACAGTGAAAGATGTTTACTATACCCATCTCTACACACACACAGTGAAAGATGTTTACTATATCCATCTCTACACACACACAGTGAAAGATGTTTACTATATCCATCTCTACACACACAGTGAAAGATGTTTACTATATCCATCTCTACACACACACAGTGAAAGATGTTTACTATATCCATCTCTACACACACACAGTGAAAGATGTTTACTATACCCACCTCTACACACACACAGTGAAAGATGTTTACTATATCCATCTCTACACACACACAGTGAAAGATGTTTACTATACCCATCTCTACACACACACAGTGAAAGATGTTTACTATATCCATCTCTACACACACACAGTGAAAGATGTTTACTATATCCATCTCTACACACACACAGTGAAAGATGTTTACTATACCCACCTCTACACACACACAGTGAAAGATGTTTACTATATCCATCTCTACACACACACAGTGAAAGATGTTTACTATACCCACCTCTACACACACACAGTGAATGATGTAGGTTTACTATATCCATCTCTACACACACACAGTGAATGATGTAGGTTTACTATATCCATCTCTACACACACACAGTGAAAGATGTTTACTATATCCATCTCTACACACACACAGTGAATGATGTTTACTATATCCATCTCTCTCTATATACAGAGCCTTGTAAAAGTATTCACAACCCTTGGTGTTTTTTCTATTTAGTTGCATTACAACCTGACCTCTAACCCTAACCCTAACCCTTACAACCTGACCTCTAACCCTAACCCTAACCCTTACAACCTGACGTCTAACCCTAACCCTTACAACCTGACCTCTAACCCTAACCCTAACCCTTACAACCTGACCTCTAACCCTAACCCTTACAACCTGACCTCTAACCCTAACCCTTACAACCTGACCTCTAACCCTAACCCTTACAACCTGACCCCTAACCCTAACCCTTACAACCTGACCTCTAACCCTGACCTTTAAGTTGATTTTTATTAGGATTTCATGTACCGGACATACACAAAAGTCCAAATTGGTGATGTGAAATTTAAAAAATAACTTGTTTAAAAAAATTCACAAAAACAAAAAACTGAAAAGTGGTGTGTGCATATGTATTCACCCCCTTTGCTATGAATCCTCTAAATAAGATCTGGTGCAACCAATTACCTTCAGAAGTCACATAATTAGCTAAATAAAGTCCACCTGTGTGCAGTCAGTCTAAGTCACATGATCTGTCACATGATCTCAGTATATATAAACACCTGTTCTGAAAGGTCCCAGTGTCTGCAACATCACTAAGCAAGGGGCACAATGAAGACCAAGGACTTCTCCAAACAGGTCAGGTACAAAGTTGTGGAGTACAGATCAGGGTTGGGTTATAAAAAAATATCAGAAACTTTGAACATGACACGGAGCACCATTAAATACATTATTAAAACATGGAAAGAACATGGCACCACCACAAACCTGAGGGCCAACCACCAAAACTCACAGACCAGGCAAAGAGGGCATTAATCAGAGAGCCACCAAAACTCACAGACCAGGCAAAGAGGGCATTAATCAGAGAGCCACCAAAACTCACAGACCAGGCAAAGAGGGCATTAATCAGGGCATTAATCAGAGAGCCACCAAAACTCACAGACCAGGCAAAGAGGGCATTCATCAGAGAGCCACCAAAACTCACAGACCAGGCAAAGAGGGCATTAATCAGAGAGCCACCAAAACTCACAGACCAGGCAAAGAGGGCATTAATCAGAGAGCCACCAAAACTCACAGACCAGGCAAAGAGGGCATTAATCAGAGAGCCACCAAAACTCACAGACCAGGCAAAGAGGGCATTCATCAGAGAGCCACCAAAACTCACAGACCAGGCAAAGAGGGCATTAATCAGAGAGCCACCAAAACTCACAGACCAGGCAAAGAGGGCATTAATCAGAGAGCCACCAAAACTCACAGACCAGGCAAAGAGGGTATTCATCAGAGAGCCTCCAAAGAGAACAAAGATAACCCTGAAGGAGCTGCAAAGCTCCACAGCGGAGATTGGAGTATCAGTTCATAGTACCACTTTAAGCCGTACACTCCACAGAGCTGGGCTTTACAGAAGAGTGTCCAGAAAAAATAAGCAAACATGTTTGGTGTTCGCCAAAAGGCATGTGGGAGACTTCCCAAACATATGGAAGAAGGTACTTTGGTCAGATGAGACTAAAAGTTAACTTTTTGGCCATCAAGGAAAATGCTATGTCTGGCGCAAACACAATACTTCTCATCACCCCCAAGACACCATCACAGTGAAGCATGGTGGGGATGTTTTTCATCGGCAGAGAATGGGAAAATGGTCAGAATTGGTCAGTCGTCCGGAGAGTTGAGACTGGGACGGAGGTTCACCTTCCAGCAGGACAATGACCCTAAGCATACTGCTAAAGCAACACTCGAGTGGTTTAAGGGGAAATATTTAAATGTCTTGGAATGGCCTAGTCAAAGCCCAGACCTCAATCCAATTGAGAATCTGTGTTATGACTTAAAGATTGCTGTAGACCAGCAGAACCCATCCAACTTGAAGGAGCTGGATGGGTTCTCGAAGGAGCTTATTTCTTGTTTGTTTCACAATAAAACATATTTTCCCTCTTCATAGTGGCATGTTGTGTAAATCAAATGATACAAACCCCCCACAAATACATTTTAATTCCAGGTTGAAAGGCAACAAGATAGGAAAAATGCCAAGAAGGGTGAATACTTTCGTAAGCTACTGTATCTCTCTCTCTCTCTCTCTCTCTCTCTCTCTCTCTCTCTCTGTCTGTCTGTCTGTCTGTCTGTCTGTCTGTCTGTCTGTCTGTCTGTCTGTCTGTCTGTCTGTCTGTCTGTCTGTCTGTCTGTCTGTCTGTCTGTCTGTCTGTCTCTCTCTCTCTCTCTCTGTCTGTCTGTCTGTCTGTCTGTCTGTCTGTCTGTCTGTCTGTCTGTCTGTCTGTCTGTCTGTCTGTCTGTCTGTCTGTCTGTCTGTCTGTCTGTCTGTCTGTCTGTCTGTCTGTCTGTCTGTCTGTCTGTCTGTCTCTCTCTCTCTCTCTCTCTCTCTCTCTCTCTCTGTCTGTCTGTCTGTCTGTCTGTCTGTCTGTCTGTCTGTCTGTCTGTCTGTAAACAAAAGTGAAATAAACAATAAATAATAAACAATAACACAAAAGTTCCAAAAGAATAAAGACATTTCAAATGTCATATTATGTACAAATGGTTAAAGTACACAAGGGAAAATAAATAAGCATACATATGGGTTGTATATTTTGTTAATATTGTTAATATTGGGTCAGTCACAGTGCTCAGGTATTCTACCACTGTGTCCTCTCTGTTTAGGGTCAGTCACAGTGGTCAGGTATTCTGTCACTGTGTACTCTCTGTTTAGGGTCAGTCACAGTGGTCAGGTATTCTGTCACTGTGTACTCTCTGTTTAGGGTCAGTCACAGTGGTCAGGTATTCTGCCACTCTCTGTTTAGGGTCAGTCACAGTGGTCAGGTATTCTGCCACTCTCTGTTTAGGGTCAGTCACAGTGGTCAGGTATTCTGCCACTCTCTGTTTAGGGTCAGTCACAGTGGTCAGGTATTCTGCCACTCTCTGTTTAGGGTCAGTCACAGTGGTCAGGTATTCTGCCACTCTCTGTTTAGGGTCAGTCACAGTGGTCAGGTATTCTGCCACTCTCTGTTTAGGGTCAGTCACAGTGGTCAGGTATTCTACCACTCTCTGTTTAGGGTCAGTCACAGTGGTCAGGTATTCTACCACTCTCTGTTTAGGGTCAGTCACAGTGCTCAGGTATTCTGCCACTCTCTGTTTAGGGTCAGTCACAGTGGTCAGGTATTCTGCCACTGTGTACTCTCTGTTTAGGGTCAGTCACAGTGGTCAGGTATTCTGCCACTGTGTCACTCTCTGTTTGTTTAGGGTCAGTCACAGTGCTCAGGTATTCTGCCACTGTGTCCTCTCTGTTTAGGGTCAGTCACAGTGTTCAGGTATTCTGCCACTCTCTGTTTAGGGTCAGTCACAGTGCTCAGGTATTCTGCCACTCTCTGTTTAGGGTCAGTCACAGTGGTCAGGTATTCTGCCACTCTCTGTTTAGGGTCAGTCACAGTGGTCAGGTATTCTACCACTCTCTGTTTAGGGTCAGTCACAGTGGTCAGGTATTCTACCACTCTCTGTTTAGGGTCAGTCACAGTGCTCAGGTATTCTGCCACTCTCTGTTTAGGGTCAGTCACAGTGGTCAGGTATTCTGCCACTGTGTACTCTCTGTTTAGGGTCAGTCACAGTGGTCAGGTATTCTGCCACTGTGTACTCTCTGTTTAGGGTCAGTCACAGTGCTCAGGTATTCTGCCACTGTGTCCTCTCTGTTTAGGGTCAGTCACAGTGTTCAGGTATTCTGCCACTCTCTGTTTAGGGTCAGTCACAGTGCTCAGGTATTCTGCCACTCTCTGTTTAGGGTCAGTCACAGTGGTCAGGTATTCTGCCACTCTCTGTTTAGGGTCAGTCACAGTGCTCAGGTATTCTGCCACTCTCTGTTTAGGGTCAGTCACAGTGCTCAGGTATTCTGCCACTCTCTGTTTAGGGTCAGTCACAGTGCTCAGGTATTCTGCCACTCTCTGTTCAGGGTCAGTCACAGTGGTCAGGTATTCTGCCACTCTCTGTTTAGGGTCAGTCACAGTGCTCAGGTATTCTGCCACTGTGTCCTCTCTGTTTAGGGTCAGTCACAGTGCTCAGGTATTCTGCCACTGTGTCCTCTCTGTTTAGGGTCAGTCACAGTGGTCAGGTATTCTGCCACTCTCTGTTTAGGGTCAGTCACAGTGCTCAGGTATTCTGCCACTGTGTCCTCTCTGTTTAGGGTCAGTCACAGTGGTCAGGTATTCTGCCACTCTCTGTTTAGGGTCAGTCACAGTGGTCAGGTATTCTGCCACTCTCTGTTTAGGGTCAGTCACAGTGCTCAGGTATTCTGTCACTCTGTTTAGGGTCAGTCACAGTGCTCAGGTATTCTGCCACTGTGTCCTCTCTGTTTAGGGTCAGTCACAGTGCTCAGGTATTCTGCCACTCTCTGTTTAGGGTCAGTCACAGTGCTCAGGTATTCTGCCACTGTGTTCTCTCTGTTTAGGGTCAGTCACAGTGCTCAGGTATTCTGCCACTCTCTGTTTAGGGTCAGTCACAGTGCTCAGGTATTCTGCCACTGTGTCCTCTCTGTTTAGGGTCAGTCACTGTGCTCAGGTATTCTGCCACTGTGTTCTCTCTGTTTAGGGTCAGTCACAGTGCTCAGGTATTCTGCCACTGTGTTCTCTCTGTTTAGGGTCAGTCACAGTGCTCAGGTATTCTGCCACTGTGTTCTCTCTGTGTAGGGCCAGTCACAGTGCTCAGGTATTCTGCCACTGTGTCCTCTCTGTTTAGGGTCAGTCACAGTGCTCAGGAATTCTGCCACTGTGTTCTCTCTGTTTAGGGTCAGTCACAGTGGTCAGGTATTCTGCCACTCTCTGTTTAGGGTCAGTCACAGTGGTCAGGTATTCTGCCACTGTGTTCTCTCTGTTTAGGGTCAGTCACAGTGCTCAGGTATTCTGCCACTGTGTTCTCTCTGTTTAGGGTCAGTCACAGTGCTCAGGTATTCTGCCACTGTGTACTCTCTGTTTAGGGTCAGTCACAGTGGTCAGGTATTCTGCCACTGTGTTCTCTCTGTTTAGGGTCAGTCACAGTGCTCAGGTATTCTGCCACTCTCTGTTTAGGGTCAGTCACAGTGGTCAGGTATTCTGCCACTGTGTTCTCTCTGTTTAGGGTCAGTCACAGTGCTCAGGTATTCTGCCACTGTGTTCTCTCTGTGTAGGGCCAAATAGCATTCCAGTTTGCTCTGTTTTTTGGTCATTTCTTTCCAATGTGTCAAGTAATTATCTTTTAGTTTTCTCATGATTTGGTTGGGTCTAATTGTGTTGTTGTCCTGGGGCTCTGTGGGGTGTGTTTGTGTTTGTGAACAGAGCCCCAGGACCAGCTTGCTTAGGGGACTCTTCTCCAGGTTCATCTCTCTGTAGGTGATGGCTTTGTTCTGGAAGGTTATAGAATTTAATAACGGTCCTTTTCTGGATTTTGATAATTAGCGGGTATCGGCCTTATTCTGCTCTGCATTATTTGGTGTTCTACGTTGTACACGGAGGATATTTTTGCAGAATTCTGCGTGCAGAGTCTCAATTTGGTGTTTGTCCCATTTTGTGAAGTCTTGGTTGGTGAGCGGACCCCAGACCTCGCAACCATAAAGGGCAATGGGCTCTATGACTGATTCAATTATTTTTAGCCAGATCCTAATTACATTGGTATGTCGAAATGTATGTTCCTTTTGATGGCATAGAAGGCCCTTCTTGCCTTGTCTCTCAGATTGTTCACAGCTTTGTGGAAGTTACCTGTGGCGCTGATGTTTAGGCCAAGGTATGTATAGTTTTCTGTGTGCTCTAGGGCAACAATGTCTAGATGGAATTTGTGGTCCTGGTGACTGGCCCTTTTTTGGAACACCATTATTTTGGTCTTACTGAGATTTACTGTCAGGGTCCAGGTCTGACAGAATCTGTGCATAAGATCTAGGTGCTGTTGTAGGCCCTCCTTGGTTGGTGACAGAAGCACCAGATCATCAGCAAACAGCAGACATTTGACTTCGGATTCTAGTAGGGTGAGGCCGGGTGCTGTCTCCTCTCTTTCTCTCTCTCTCTCTCTCTCTCTCTCTCTCTCTACCTCTCTACCTCTCTACCTCTACATATTTCTCTCTCTCTCTCTCTCTCTCTCTCTCTCTCTCTCTCTCTCTCTCTCTCTCTCTCTCTCTCTACATCTACTCTCTCTCTCTCTCTCTCTCTCTCTCTCTCTCTCTCTCTCCTCTCTCTCTCTCTTTCTCTACCTCTACATATTTCTCTCTCTCTCTTTCTCTCTCTCTCTACCTCTCTCTCTCTCTACCTCTCTCTCTCTACCTCTACATATTTCTCTCTCTCTCTTTCTCTCTCTCTCTCTCCTCTCTCTACCTCTCTCTCTCTACCTCTACATATTTCTCTCTCTCTCTCTCTCTCTCTCTCTCTCTCTCTCTCTCTCTCTCTCTCTCTCTCTCTCTCTCTCTCTCTCTCTCTCTACCTCTCTCTCTCTACCTCTACATATTTCTCTCTCTCTCTACCTCTCTCTCTACCTCTACATATTTCTCTCTCTCTCTTTCTCTCTCTCTCTCACTCTACATATTTCTCTCTCTCTCTTTCTCTCTCTCTCAACCTCTCTCTCTCTACCTCTCTCTCTCTACCTCTACATATTTCTCTCTCTACTGTGTCTGGTTGGCCCTGCTCTACCCCTAACTCTAACCCTAGTGGCTCTATAACCCTGCTTTGTGTCTTCAGCCAGGCAAATCAGCCCTATCTAACACACACACCCCAGATAACAGCTCTATGCAAATGTATGTATGCATGTGTCAGGAAGGAAAGGAGACGGAAAGAACAGTTGTTACTGCACACACACACACACACACACACACACACACACACACACACACACACACACACACACACACACACACACACACACACACACACACACACACACACACACACACACACACACACACACACACACACACAGACTGAGGAGGAGATTTAAACTACGAACTGTTACCTACCACACACACACACACACACACACACACACACACACACACACACACACACACACACACACACACACACACGGTTACCCACAGACGTTTCCTCTTCTCTTAATTTGTAGTGTGTGACTCAGAAAGCCACTTCCTCCTTCTACTGCAGATGTTAAGACTCAGTTCAATGGAGACACATGTTAACAGGTGAAATAAACAATGTGGTTAGGGAGGGTGAGGGCCAACCACATTGTACAGACTATATATCATGTCTAAATATACAGTGTTGTAACGATGTACAAATAGTTAAAGTACTAAAGGGAAAATAAATCAACATAAATATGGGTTGTATTTACAATGGTGTTTGTTCTTCACTGGTTGCCCTTTTCTCGTGGCAACAGGTCACACATCTTGCTGCTGTGATGTCACACTGTGGTATTTCACCCAGTAGATATGGGAGTTTATCAAAATTGGATTTGTTTTCTAATTTATAATTTGTGGGTCTGTTTAATCTGAGGGAAATACGTGTCTCTAATATGGCCATATATTTGGCAGGAGGTTAGTTAATGCAGCTGTTTCTATCTCCTTTTGTGGGCAGTGTGGACATAGCCTGTCTTCTCTTGAGTCCCAGGTCTGCCTTCGGCGGCCTTTCTCAATAGCAAGGCTCTCTCTCTCTCCCTCCTTAATTTTGGGTCAAGTTTTCTGCCACAGTGGTCAGGTATTCGGCAGCCTTTCTCAATAGCAAGGCTCTCTCTCTCTCCCTCCTTAATTTTGGGTCAAGTTTTCTGCCACAGTGGTCAGGTATTCGGCAGCCTTTCTCAATAGCAAGGCTCTCTCTCTCCCTCTCCTTAATTTTGGGTCAAGTTTTCTGCCACAGTGGTCAGGTATTCGGCAGCCTTTCTCAATAGCAAGGCTCTCTCTCCCTCTCCTTAATGTTGGGTCAGGTATTCTGCCACAGTGGGAAGGTATTTGGCAGCCTTTCTCAATAGCAAGGCTCTCTCTCCCTCTCCTTAATGTTGGGTCAGGTATTCTGCCACAGTGGTCAGGTATTCGGCAGCCTTTCTCAATAGCAAGGCTCTCTCTCTCCCTCTCCTTAATTTTGGGTCAAGTTTTCTGCCACAGTGGTCAGGTATTCGGCAGCCTTTCTCAATAGCAAGGCTCTCTCTCCCTCTCCTTAATGTTGGGTCAGGTATTCTGCCACAGTGGGAAGGTATTTGGCAGCCTTTCTCAATAGCAAGGCTCTCTCTCTCCCTCTCCTTAATTTTGGGTCAAGTTTTCTGCCACAGTGGTCAGGTATTCGGCAGCCTTTCTCAATAGCAAGGCTCTCTCTCTCCCTCTCCTTAATTTTGGGTCAGGTTTTCTGCCACAGTGGTAAGGTATTTGGCAGCCTTTCTCAATAGCAAGGCTCTCTCTCCCTCTCCTTAATGTTGGGTCAGGTATTCTGCCACAGTGGGAAGGTATTTGGCAGCCTTTCTCAATAGCAAGGCTCTCTCTCTCCCTCTCCTTAATTTTGGGTCAAGTTTTCTGCCACAGTGGTCAGGTATTCGGCAGCCTTTCTCAATAGCAAGGCTCTCTCTCTCCCTCTCCTTAATTTTGGGTCAAGTTTTCTGCCACAGTGGTCAGGTATTCGGCAGCCTTTCTCAATAGCAAGGCTCTCTCTCCCTCTCCTTAATGTTGGGTCAGGTATTCTGCCACAGTGGTCAGGTATTTGGCAGCCTTTCTCAATAGCAAGGCTCTCTCTCCCTCTCCTTAATGTTGGGTCAGGTATTCTGCCACAGTGGGAAGGTATTTGGCAGCCTTTCTCAATAGCAAGGCTCTCTCTCTCCCTCTCCTTAATGTTGGGTCAGGTATTCTGCCACAGTGGGAAGGTATTTGGCAGCCTTTCTCAATAGCAAGGCTCTCTCTCTCCCTCTCCTTAATGTTGGGTCAGGTATTCTGCCACAGTGGGAAGGTATTTGGCAGCCTTTCTCAATAGCAAGGCTCTCTCTCTCCCTCTCCTTAATGTTGGGTCAGGTATTCTGCCACAGTGGGAAGGTATTTGGCAGCCTTTCTCAATAGCAGGGCTCTCTCTCTCCCTCTCCTTAATTTTGGGTCAAGTTTTCTGCCACAGTGGTCAGGTATTCGGCAGCCTTTCTCAATAGCAAGGCTCTCTCTCCCTCTCCTTAATGTTGGGTCAGGTATTCTGCCACAGTGGTCAGGTATTTGGCAGCCTTTCTCAATAGCAAGGCTCTCTCTCCCTCTCCTTAATGTTGTTTTTTTTGCCACTGTGAACTCTCTATTTAGGGCCAAATAGCATTTCAGTTTTTTGGTCAATTCTTTCCAATGTGTTTTCTCATGATTTGGTTGGGTCTAATTGTGATGCTATTGCTGTCCTGGGGCTCTGTGGGGTCTGTTTGTGTTTGTGAACAGAGCCCCAGGACCAGCTTGCTTAGGGGACTCTTTTCCAGGTTCATCTCTCTGTAGGTGATGGCTTTGTTATGGAAGGTTTGGGAATCGCTTCCTTTTAGGTGGTTGTAGAATTGAACGTCTCTTTTCTGGATTTTGATCATTAGCGGGTATCGGCCTAATTCTGCTCTGCGTGCATTATTTGGTGTTTTACGTTACTGAGGATATTTTGGTGTCAATTTGGTGTTGGTCCCATTTTGTGAATTCTTAGTTGGTGAGCGGACCCCAAGACCTCACAACCATAAAGGACAATGAATTCTATAATTGATTCAACTATTTTTAGCCAGATCCAAATTGGGATGTCGAATTTTATGTTCCTTTTGATGGCATAGAAGGCCCTTCTTGCCTTGTCTCTCAGATCGATCACAGCTTTGTGGAAGTTACCTGTGGCACTGATGTTTAGGCCGAGGTTCATGCAGTTTGTTTTTAGAGCAACGGTGTCTAGATGGAATTTGTATTTGTGGTCCTGGACCGTTGTTGGAACACCATTATTATTATGTTACAGTCAGGGCCCAGCTCTGACAGAGTCTGTGCAGAAGATCAGCATGAAAAGCCTTTGTCTTTGTTTTTGTTTGTTTGTTTGTTTGTTAGGGTGTGCAGGGTGAATGCGTGGTCTGTCGTGCGGTAAATTGGTGAAAAGCTAATTTGACATTTGCTTAGTACATTGTTTTCACTGAGGAAATGTACGACTCTGCCCTCTTGTTATCTCTCTCTCTTTCCCTGTATCTTTCCATCTCTCTCTCTCTTTCCCTGTATCTTTCCATCTCTCTCTCTCTTTCCATCTCTCTCTCTCTCTCACCCTCTTGTTATCTCTCTCTCTTTCCCTGTATCTTTCCATCTCTCTCTCTCTCTTTCCCTGTATCTTTCCATCTCTCTCTCTCTCTTTCCCTGTATCTTTCCATCTCTCTCTCTCTCTCTCCCTCTTGTTATCTCTCCCTTTCCCTGTATCTTTCCATCTCTCTCTCTCTCTCTCTCTCCCTTTCCCTGTATCTTTCCATCTCCCTCTCTCTCTCACCCTCTTGTTATCTCTCTCCCTTTCCCTGTATCTTTCCATCTCTCTCTCTCTCTCTCTCTCTCTCTCTCTCTCTCTCTCTCTCTCTCTCTCTCTCTCTTGTTATCTCTCACCCTTTCCCTGTATCTTTCCATCTCTCTCTCTCTCTCTCTTTCCTGACCCTGAGCCAGCCGTCCTGTACCTTGGTCTCTGGATTACAGACCTGTGCCTGTCTCTGACCCTGAGCCTGCCGTCCTGTACCTTGGTCTCTACTCTGGATTACAGACCTCAGCCTGTCTCTGACCCTGAGCCAGCCTGCCGTCCTGTACCTTGGTCTCTACTCTGGATTACAGACCTCTGCCTGTCTCTGACCCTGAGCCTGCCGTCCTGTACCTTAGTCTCTGGATTACAGACCTCTGCCTGTCTCTGACCCTGAGCCTGCCGTCCTGTACCTTGGTCTCTGGATTACAGACCTCTGCCTGTCTCTGACCCTGAGCCAGCCTGCAGTCCTGTACCTTGGTCTCTACTCTGGATTACAGACCTCTGCCTGTCTCTGACCCTGAGCCAGCCTGCCGTCCTGTACCTTGGTCTCTACTCTGGATTACAGACCTCTGCCTGTCTCTGACCCTGAGCCAGCCGTCCTGTACCTTGGTCTCTGGATTACAGACCTCTGCCTGTCTCTGACACTGAGCCTGCCGTCCTGTACCTTGGTCTCTGGATTACAGACCTCTGCCTGTCTCTGACCCTGAGCCAGCCTGCCGTCCTGTACCTTGGTCTCTACTCTGGATTACAGACCTCTGCCTGTCTCTGACCCTGAGCCTGCCGTCCTGTACCTTAGGCTCTACTCTGGATTACAGACCTCTGCCTGTCTCTGACCCTGAGCCTGCCGTCCTGTACCTTAGGCTCTACTCTGGATTACAGACTTCAGCCTGTCCTGACCCTGAGCCAGCCTGCCGTCCTGTACCTTGGTCTCTACTCTGGATTACAGACCTCTGCCTGTCTCTGACCCTGAGCCTGCCGTCCTGTACCTTGGTCTCTGGATTACAGACCTCTGCCTGTCTCTGACCCTGAGCCAGCCGTCCTGTACCTTGGTCTCTACTCTGAATTACAGACCTTTGCCTGTCTCTGACCCTGAGCCTACCGTCCTGTACCTTGGTCTCTGGATTACAGACCTCTGCCTGTCTCTGACCCTGAGCCTACCGTCCTGTACCTTGGTCTCTGGATTACAGACCTCTGCCTGTCTCTGACCCTGAGCCTGCCGTCCTGTACCTTGGTCTCTGGATTACAGACCTCTGCCTGTCTCTGACCCTGAGCCAGCCGTCCTGTACCTTGGTCTCTGGATTTACAGACCTCTGCCTGTCTCTGACCCTGAGCCTGCCGTCCTGTACCTTGATCTCTGGATTACAGACCTCTGCCTGTCTCTGACCCTGAGCCAGCCTGCCGTTCTGTACCTTGGTCTCTACTCTGGATTACAGACCTCTGCCTGTCTCTGACCCTGAGCCTGCCGTCCTGTACCTTGGTCTCTGGATTACAGACCTCTGCCTGTCTCTGACATTGAGCCTGCCGTCCTGTACCTTGGTCTCTACTCTGGATTACAGACCTCTGCCTGTCTCTGACCCTGAGCCTGCCGTCCTGTACCTTGGTCTCTGGATTACAGACCTCTGCCTGTCTCTGACCCTGAGCCAGCCTGCCGTCCTGTACCTTGGTCTGGACTCTGGATTACAGACCTCTGCCTGTCTCTGACCCTGAGCCTGCCGTCCTGTACCTTGGTCTCTGGATTACAGACCTCTGCCTGTCTCTGACCCTGAGCCAGCCTGCCGTCCTGTACCTTGGTCTCTGGATTACAGACCTCTGCCTGTCTCTGACCCTGAGCCTGCCGTCCTATACCTTGGTCTCTGGATTACAGACCTCTGCCTGTCTCTGACCCTGAGCCTGCCGTCCTGTACCTTGGTCTCTGGATTACAGACCTCTGCCTGTCTCTGACCCTGAGCCTGCCGTCCTGTACCCTGGTCTCTGGATTACAGACCTCTGCCTGTCTCTGACCCTGAGCCAGCCTGCAGTCCTGTACCTTGGTCTGTACTCTGGATTACAGACCTCTGCCTGTCTCTGACCCTGAGCCTGCCGTCCTGTACCTTGGTCTCTGGATTACAGACCTCTGCCTGTCTCTGACCCTGAGCCAGCCTGCCGTCCTGTACCTTGGTCTCTACTCTGGATTACAGACCTCTGCCTGTCTCTGACCCTGAGCCTGCCGTCCTGTACCTTGGTCTCTGGATTACAGACCTCTGCATGTCTCTGACCCTGAGCCTGCCGTCCTGTACCTTGGTCTGTACTCTGGATTACAGACCTCTGCCTGTCTCTGACCCTGAGCCTGCCGTCCTGTACCTTGGTCTCTGGATTACAGACCTCTGCCTGTCTCTGACCCTGAGCCAGCCTGCCGTCCTGTACCTTGGTCTCTACTCTGGATTACAGACCTCTGCCTGTCTCTGACCCTGAGCCAGCCGTCCTGTACCTTGGTCTCTGGATTACAGACCTCTGCCTGTCTCTGACCCTGAGCCTGCCGTCCTGTACCTTGGTCTCTACTCTGGATTACAGACCTCTGCCTGTCTCTGACCCTGAGCCAGCCTGCAGTCCTGTACCTTGGTCTGTACTCTGGATTACAGACCTCTGCCTGTCTCTGACCCTGAGCCTGCCGTCCTGTACCTTGGTCTCTGGATTACAGACCTCTGCCTGTCTCTGACCCTGAGCCAGCCTGCCGTCCTGTACCTTGGTCTCTACTCTGGATTACAGACCTCTGCCTGTCTCTGACCCTGAGCCTGCCGTCCTGTACCTTGGTCTCTGGATTACAGACCTCTGCATGTCTCTGACCCTGAGCCTGCCGTCCTGTACCTTGGTCTGTACTCTGGATTACAGACCTCTGCCTGTCTCTGACCCTGAGCCTGCCGTCCTGTACCTTGGTCTCTGGATTACAGACCTCTGCCTGTCTCTGACCCTGAGCCAGCCTGCCGTCCTGTACCTTGGTCTCTACTCTGGATTACAGACCTCTGCCTGTCTCTGACCCTGAGCCAGCCGTCCTGTACCTTGGTCTCTACTCTGGATTACAGACCTCTGCCTGTCCTGACCCTGAGCCAGCCGTCCTGTACCTTGGTCTCTGGATTACAGACCTCTGCCTGTCCTGACCCTGAGCCTGCCGTCCTGTACCTTGGTCTCTACTCTGGATTACAGACCTCTGCCTGTCTCTGACCCTGAGCCAGCCTGCCGTCCTGTACCTTGGCCTCTACTCTGGATTACAGACCTCTGCCTGTCTCTGACCCTGAGCCTGCCGTCCTGTACCTTGGTCTGTACTCTGGATTACAGACCTCTGCCTGTCTCTGACCCTGAGCCAGCCTGCAGTCCTGTACCTTGGTCTCTGGATTACAGACCTCTGCCTGTCTCTGACCCTGAGCCAGTCTGCCGTCCTGTACCTTGGTCTCTACTCTGGATTACAGACCTCTGCCTGTCTCTGACCCTGAGCCAGCCGTCCTGTACCTTGGTCTCTGGATTACAGACCTCTGCCTGTCTCTGACCCTGAGCCAGCCTGCCGTCCTGTACCTTGGTCTCTACTCTGGATTACAGACCTCTGCCTGTCTCTGACCCTGAGCCTGCCGTCCTGTACCTTGGTCTCTACTCTGGATTACAGACCTCTGCCTGTCTCTGACCCTGAGCCAGCCTGCCGTCCTGTACCTTGGTCTCTACTCTGGATTACAGACCTCTGCCTGTCTCTGACCCTGAGCCTGCCGTCCTGTACCTTGGTCTCTGGATTACAGACCTCTGCCTGTCTCTGACCCTGAGCCTGCCGTCCTGTACCTTGGTCTCTGGATTACAGACCTCTGCCTGTCTCTGACCCTGAGCCTGCCTGCAGTCCTGTACCTTGGTCTCTACTCTGGATTACAGACCTCTGCCTGTCTCTGACCCTGAGCCAGCCTCCTGCCGTCCTGTACCTTGGTCTCTACTCTGGATTACAGACCTCTGCCTGTCTCTGACCCTGAGCCAGCCGTCCTGTACCTTGGTCTCTGGATTACAGACCTCTGCCTGTCTCTGACCCTGAGCCTGCCGTCCTGTACCTTGGTCTGTACTCTGGATTACAGACCTCTGCCTGTCTCTGACCCTGAGCCTGCCGTCCTGTACCTTGGTCTCTGGATTACAGACCTCTGCCTGTCTCTGACCCTGAGCCAGCCTGCCGTCCTGTACCTTGGTCTCTACTCTGGATTACAGACCTCTGCCTGTCTCTGACCCTGAGCCAGCCGTCCTGTACCTTGGTCTCTACTCTGGATTACAGACCTCTGCCTGTCTCTGACCCTGAGCCTGCCGTCCTGTACCTTGGTCTCTGGATTACAGACCTCTGCCTGTCTCTGACCCTGAGCCAGCCTGCCGTCCTGTACCTTGGTCTCTACTCTGGATTACAGACCTCTGCCTGTCTCTGACCCTGAGCCTGCCGTCCTGTACCTTGGTCTCTGGATTACAGACCTCTGCCTGTCTCTGACATTGAGCCTGCCGTCCTGTACCTTGGTCTCTGGATTACAGACCTCTGCCTGTCTCTGACCCTGAGCCTGCCGTCCTGTACCTTGGTCTCTACTCTGGATTACAGACCTCTGCCTGTCTCTGACCCTGAGCCAGCCTGCCATCCTGTACCTTGGTCTCTGGATTACAGACCTCTGCCTGTCTCTGACCCTGAGCCAGCCGTCCTGTACCTTGGTCTCTACTCTGGATTACAGACCTCTGCCTGTCTCTGACCCTGAGCCTGCCGTTCCGTACCTTGGTCTCTGGATTACAGACCTCTGCCTGTCTCTGACCCTGAGCCAGCCTGCCGTCCTGTACCTTGGTCTCTACTCTGGATTACAGACCTCTGCCTGTCTCTGACCCTGAGCCAGCCTGCCGTCCTGTACCTTGGTCTCTACTCTGGATTACAGACCTCTGCCTGTCTCTGACCCTGAGCCTGCCGTCCTGTACCTTGGTCTCTGGATTACAGACCTCTGCCTGTCTCTGACATTGAGCCTGCCGTCCTGTACCTTGGTCTCTGGATTACAGACCTCTGCCTGTCTCTGACCCTGAGCCTGCCGTCCTGTACCTTGGTCTCTACTCTGGATTACAGACCTCTGCCTGTCTCTGACCCTGAGCCAGCCTGCCATCCTGTACCTTGGTCTCTGGATTACAGACCTCTGCCTGTCTCTGACCCTGAGCCAGCCGTACCTCCTGTACCTTGACCCTCTCTACTCTGGATTACAGACCTCTGCCTGTCTCTGACCCTGAGCCTGCCGTCCTGTACCTTGGTCTCTGGATTACAGACCTCTGCCTGTCTCTGACCCTGAGCCAGCCTGCCGTCCTGTACCTTGGTCTCTACTCTGGATTACAGACCTCTGCCTGTCTCTGACCCTGAGCCAGCCTGCCGTCCTGTACCTTGGTCTCTACTCTGGATTACAGACCTCTGCCTGTCTCTGACCCTGAGCCTGCCGTCCTGTACCTTGGTCTCTGGATTACAGACCTCTGCCTGTCTCTGACATTGAGCCTGCCGTCCTGTACCTTGGTCTCTGGATTACAGACCTCTGCCTGTCTCTGACCCTGAGCCTGCCGTCCTGTACCTTGGTCTCTACTCTGGATTACAGACCTCTGCCTGTCTCTGACCCTGAGCCAGCCTGCCATCCTGTACCTTGGTCTCTGGTCTCTGACCCTTACCTGTAGACCTGGATTACAGACCTCTGCCTGTCTCTGACCCTGAGCCAGCCGTCCTGTACCTTGGTCTCTACTCTGGATTACAGACCTCTGCCTGTCTCTGACCCTGAGCCTGCCGTCCTGTACCTTGGTCTCTACTCTGGATTACAGACCTCTGCCTGTCTCTGACCCTGAGCCAGCCTGCCGTCCTGTACCTTGGTCTCTGGATTACAGACCTCTGCCTGTCTCTGACCCTGAGCCAGCCGTCCTGTACCTTGGTCTCTACTCTGCCTGTCCTGACAGTCTGCACTTGGGTCTTACCTTGATTCCTGATTTTGTTTTAAGTCTTTGTAACCTATATAGAGTCAAAGTCCTGAGTGTGGAAACAAACAGAGTCTGTCGCACGGTTGGGTCAACAAGAAAGTTCATAGTCAACAAAGCAGGAGTCATGAGGCAAATAGCAAAATGCACAAGGAGAAAAATATAAGACTTGGGGCCATTGTCAGTTCAGTCAGTCAACAGTGTCTGTGTGCTGGAGGAGAGCGACTGTCAACTGTGGGGAACTTATATAGACAGGCCTGTCCAAATCAGTTGAATTTACCACAGGTAATCAACTTCTAGAAACATCTCACGGATGAGCCAGGGTCTGAATACTTATGTAAATAAGGTATTTCGCTTTTTATTTTTAATAAAAATGTCTAAAAACCTGTTTTCACTTCTTCATCATGGGGTATTGTGTGTAGATTGATGACATTTGTATTTATTTAAGCAAACTAATGGCATGTAATTTTCACATAATCAATCTATGTACACAAATCAAAGAGATGATTACCTCCCAGTAGATCGTACTGGTTTTATGAATCTCTTTTTACAAATTTACAAAACTTTAAATAACTTTATGAATCTCTTGATAACGTGTCAACAGTAACAGAGCTCAGAGCCCGCGCAGATTCATAATCTGCAAGTGTATTTTTGAGTGTGTGTGTGTGTGTGTGTGTGTGTGTGTGTGTGTGTGTGTGTGTGTGTGTGTGTGTGTGTGTGTGTGTGTGTGTGTGTGTGTGTGTGTGTGTGTGTAGGTGCTCCATGAGGATGATAAAAGCTCTATTGTTCAGTGAAGCCTGGAGGAATATGATATCTGGGTTAAACTGGGAGAGAAGAGAAGAGAAGAGAAGAGAAGAGAAGAGAAGAGAAGAGAAGAGAAGAGAGAGACCAGTTTACAGCATGGCTATGTAAGCACCATCTTAGAAGGGAGGAGAAGAGGAGAAGAGGAGAAGAGAGACAGAGAGTACTGTACTCCACTCACCTAGTACTGTACTCCGTCCAGCTAGTACTGTACTCCACTCACCTAGTACTGTACTCCACTCAGCTAGTACTGTACTCCACTCAGCTAGTACTGTACTCCGTCCAGCTAATACTGTACTCCACTCAGCTAGTACTGTACTCCACTCAGCTAGTACTGTACTCCGCTCACCTAGTACTGTACTCCGTCCAGCTAATACTGTACTCCACTCACCTAGTACTGTACTCCACTCACCTAGTACTGTACTCCGTCCAGCTAATACTGTACTCCACTCACCTAGTACTGTACTCCACTCACCTAGTACTGTACTCCGTCCAGCTAGTACTGTACTCCACTCACCTAGTACTGTACTCCGTCCAGCTAATACTGTACTCCACTCACCTAGTACTGTACTCCACTCAGCTAGTACTGTACTCCACTCAGCTAGTACTGTACTCCGTCCAGCTAATACTGTACTCCACTCAGCTAGTACTGTACTCCACTCAGCTAGTACTGTACTCCGTCCAGCTAGTACTGTACTCCACTCAGCTAGTACTGTACTCCGTCCAGCTAATACTGTACTCCACTCAGCTAGTACTGTACTCCACTCAGCTAGTACTGTACTCCGTCCAGCTAGTACTGTACTCCACTCAGCTAGTACTGTACTCCACTCAGCTAGTACTGTACTCCGTCCAGCTAATACTGTACTCCACTCAGCTAGTATATATAAATATATATATATATGCCATAGTACTGTACTCCGTCCAGCTAGTACTGTACTCCACTCAGCTAGTACTGTACTCCACTCAGCTAGTACTGTACTCCATCCAGCTAGTACTGTACTCCACTCAGCTAGTACTGTACTCCGTCCAGCTAGTACTGTACTCCGTCCAGCTAGTACTGTACTCCACTCAGCTAGTACTGTACTCTACTCAGCTAGTACTGTACTCCGTCCAGCTAGTACTGTACTTTACTCAGCTAATACTGTACTCCACTCAGCTAGTACTGTACTCCACTCAGCTAGTACTGTACTCCGTCCAGCTAATACTGTACTCCGTCCAGCTAGTAATGTACTCCACTCAGCTAGTACTGTACTCTACTCAGCGAATACTGTACTCCACTCAGCTAGTACTGTACTCTACTCAGCTAGTACTGTACTCCGTCCAGCTAGTACTGTACTCCACTCAGCTAGTACTGTACTCCACTCAGCTAGTACTGTACTCCGTCCAGCTAGTACTGTACTCCACTCAGCTAGTACTGTACTCTACTCAGCTAATACTGTACTCCACTCAGCTAGTACTGTACTCTACTCAGCTAATACTGTACTCCACTCAGCTAGTACTGTACTCCCACTCAGCTAATACTGTACTCCACTCAGCTAGTACTGTACTCCGTCCAGCTAGTAATGTACTCCACTCAGCTAGTACTGTGTTGGAGTGGGGACACAACACATCCCTGTGTTGGTGGTGGAGTGGAGACACAACACATCCCTGAGGAGAGACTGTGTTGGTGGTGGAGTGGGGACACAACACATCCCTGAGGAGAGACTGTGTTGGTGGTGGAGTGGAGACACAACACATCCCTGAGGAGAGACTGTGTTGGTGGTGGAGTGGGGACACAACACATCCCTGAGGAGAGACTGTGTTGGTGGTGGAGTGGGGACACAACACATCCCTGAGGAGAGACTGTGTTGGTGGTGGAGTGGGGACACAACACATCCCTGAGGAGAGACTGTGTTGGTGGTGGAGTGGGGACACAACACATCCCTGAGGAGAGACTGTGTTGGTGGTGGAGTGGGGACACAACACATCCCTGAGGAGAGACTGTGTTGGTGGTGGAGTGGAGACACAACACATCCCTGAGGAGAGACTGTGTTGGTGGTGGAGTGGAGACACAACACATCCCTGAGGAGAGACTGTGTTGGTGGTGGAGTGGAGACACAACACATCCCTGTGTTGGTGGTGGAGTGGAGACAAAACACATCCCTGTGTTGGTGGTGGAGTGGAGACACAACACATCCCTGAGGAGAGACTGTGTTGGTGGTGGAGTGGAGACACAACACATCCCTGTGTTGGTGTTGGAGTGGAGACACAACACATCCCTGAGGAGAGACTGTGTTGGTGGTGGAGTGGGGACAAAACACATCCCTGAGGAGAGACTGTGTTGGTGGTGGAGTGGAGACACAACACATCCCTGAGGAGAGACTGTGTTGGTGGTGGAGTGGAGACACAACACATCCCTGAGGAGAGACTGTGTTGGTGGTGGAGTGGAGACAAAACACATCCCTGTGTTGGTGGTGGAGTGGGGACAAAACACATCCCTGAGGAGAGACTGTGTTGGTGGTGGAGTGGAGACACAACACATCCCTGAGGAGAGACTGTGTTGGAGTGGAGACAAAACACATCCCTGAGGAGAGACTGTGTTGGTGGTGGAGTGGAGACACAACACATCCCTGAGGAGAGACTGTGTTGGAGTGGAGACAAAACACATCCCTGAGGAGAGACTGTGTTGGTGGTGGAGTGGAGACACAACACATCCCTGAGGAGAGACTGTGTTGGTGGTGGAGTGGGGACACAACACATCCCTGAGGAGAGACTGTGTTGGTGGTGGAGTGGAGACAAAACACATCCCTGAGGAGAGACTGTGTTGGTGGTGGAGTGGAGACACAACACATCCCTGAGGAGAGACTGTGTTGGTGGTGGAGTGGGGACACAACACATCCCTGAGGAGAGACTGTGTTGGTGGTGGAGTGGAGACAAAACACATCCCTGTGTTGGTGGTGGAGTGGGGACACAACACATCCCTGAGGAGAGACTGTGTTGGTGGTGGAGTGGGGACACAACACATCCCTGAGGAGTGACTGTGTTGGAGTGGAGACAAAACACATCCCTGAGGAGAGACTGTGTTGGTGGTGGAGTGGAGACACAACACATCCCTGAGGAGAGACTGTGTTGGAGTGGAGACAAAACACATCCCTGAGGAGAGACTGTGTTGGTGGTGGAGTGGAGACACAACACATCCCTGAGGAGAGACTGTGTTGGTGGTGGAGTGGAGACACAACACATCCCTGAGGAGAGACTGTGTTGGTGGTGGAGTGGAGACACAACACATCCCTGAGGAGAGACTGTGTTGGTGGTGGAGTGGAGACACAACACATCCCTGAGGAGAGACTGTGTTGGTGGTGGAGTGGAGACACAACACATCCCTGAGGAGAGACTGTGTTGGTGGTGCGTATGTCCGACACGTGGGGACCTATTTTGACCCACTTTGACCGTTGGCTCAGAAAGTCCAACTGCCACAAAACCAGCCCCCCATCTAAGGAGAAGTCCCGAATGAGTTTCTGAGCCAGAATGTAAGGCTACTGTACTATACTGACTGTATGTACTATATGTTTGCTGTACTATACTGTACTATACTGGCTTTATATACTATATACTTACTGTACTATACTGTACTATACTGCCGTTATATATACTATATACTTACTGTACTATACAATACTGTACTGTACTGGCTGCATGTCCTATATACTTACTGTACTATACTATACTGTACTATACTGACTCCATATACTATATACTTACTGTACTGTACTATACTGGCTGTATATACTATATACTATAGCACACTATACTGGCTGTATGTACTATATACTTACTGTATTATACTATACTGTACTATACTGACTCTATACACTATATACTTACTGTACTGTACTATACTGGCTGTATATACTATATACTATACCACGCTATACTGACTGTATGTACTATATAATTACTGGACTGTACTATACTGGCTGTATATACTATATACTATACCACACTATACTGACTGTATGTACTATATACTTCCTGTACTGTACTATACTGACTGCATGTACTATATTCTTCCTGTACTGTACTATACTGACTGTATGTACTATATTCTTCCTGTACTGTACTATACTGACTGTATATACTATATACTTACTGTACTGTACTATACTTGCTGTATATACTATATACTTACTGTACTGTACTATACTGACTGTATATACTATATACTTACTGTACTGTAGTATACTTGCTGTATATACTATATACTTACTGTACTGTACTATACTATACTATACTGACTGTATGTACTATATACTTCCTGTACTGTACTATACTGACTGTATGTACTATATACTACCCGTACTGTACTATACTATACTGACTGTATGTACTATATACTTACTGTGCTGTGCTATACTGTACTATACTGACTGTATGTACTATATACTTCCTGTACTATACTATACTGACTGTATGTACTATATACTTCATTTACTGTACTACACTGACTGTATGTACTATATACTTCCTGTACTATATTGTACTATACTGACTGTATGTACTATATACTACCCGTACTGTACTATACTATACTGACTGTATGTACTATATACTTCCTGTACTGTACTATACTATACTGACTGTATGTACTATATACTGTATCTCTCCCCCAGTTCTCTCCTCTCTACGGCAGATTGACATTCACTCTATCTTTCTGTTCCCCTGTAGTCTCTCTTTCTCTCCTCCAGTTCTCTCCTCTCTACAGCAGATTGGCATTCACTCTATCTTTCTGTTTCCCTGTAGTCTCTGTATCTCTCCCCCAGTTCTCTCCTCTCTACGGCAGATTGGCATTCACTCTATCTTTCTGTTTCCCTGTAGTCTCTGTATCTCTCCCCCAGTTCTCTCCTCTCTACGGCAGATTGGCATTCACTCTATCTTTCTGTTTCCCTGTAGTCTCTGTTTCTCTCCTCCAGTTCTCTCTCTCTCTACAGCAGATTGGCATTCACTCTATCTTTCTGTTTCCCTGTAGTCTCTGTTTCTCTCCCCCAGTTCTCTCTCTCTACGGCAGATTGACATTCACTCTATCTTTCTGTTTCCCTGTAGTCTCTGTTTCTCTCCCCCAGTTCTCTCCTCTCTACGGCAGATTGACATTCACTCTATCTTTCTGTTTCCCTGTAGTCTCTGTTTCTCTCCCCCAGTTCTCTCTCTCTCTACGGCAGATTGGCATTCACTCTATCTTTCTGTTTCCCTGTAGTCTCTGTTTCTCTCCCCCAGTTCTCTCCTCTCTACGGCAGATTGGCATTCACTCTATCTTTCTGTTTCCCTGTAGTCTCTGTTTCTCTCCCCCAGTTCTCTCTCTCTACGGCAGATTGGCATTCACTCTATCTTTCTGTTTCCCTGTAGTCTCTGTTTCTCTCCCCCAGTTCTCTCTCTACGGCAGATTGGCATTCACTCTATCTTTCTGTTTCCCTGTAGTCTCTGTTTCTCTCCTCCAGTTCTCTCTCTCTACGGCAGATTGGCATTCACTCTATCTTTCTGTTTCCCTGTAGTCTCTGTATCTCTCCCCCAGTTCTCTCCTCTCTACGGCAGATTGACATTCACTCTATCTTTCTGTTCCCCTGTAGTCTCTGTTTCTCTCCCCCAGTTCTCTCTCTCTCTCTACGGCAGATTGACATTCACTCTATCTTTCTGTGACCCTGTAGTCTCTGTTTCTCTCCTCCAGTTCTCTCTCTCTACGGCAGATTGGCATTCACTCTATCTTTCTGTTTCCCTGTAGTCTCTGTATCTCTCCCCCAGTTCTCTCCTCTCTACGGCAGATTGACATTCACTCTATCTTTCTGTTCCCCTGTAGTCTCTGTTTCTCTCCCCCAGTTCTCTCTCTCTCTCTACGGCAGATTGACATTCACTCTATCTTTCTGTGACCCTGTAGTCTCTGTTTCTCTCCTCCAGTTCTCTCCTCTCTACGGCAGATTGACATTCACTCTATCTTTCTGTTCCCCTGTAGTCTCTGTTTCTCTCCCCCAGTTCTCTCTCTCTCTCTACGGCAGATTGACATTCACTCTATCTTTCTGTGACCCTGTAGTCTCTGTTTCTCTCCTCCAGTTCTCTCCTCTCTACGGCAGATTGGCATTCACTCTATCTTTCTGTTTCCCTGTAGTCTCTGTTTCTCTCCCCCAGTTCTCTCTCTCTCTACGGCAGATTGGCATTCACTCTATCTGTCTGTTTCCCTGTAGTCTCTGTTTCTCTCCCCCAGTTCTCTCTCTCTACGACAGATTGGCATTCACTCTATCTTTCTGTTCCCCTGTAGTCTCTGTTTCTCTCCTCCAGTTCTCTCCTCTCTACGGCAGATTGGCATTCACTCTATCTTTCTGTTTCCCTGTAGTCTCTGTATCTCTCCTCCAGTTCTCTCTCTCTCTACGGCAGATTGGCATTCACTCTATCTTTCTGTGACCCTGTAGTCTCTGTATCTCTCCCCCAGTTCTCTCCTCTCTACGGCAGATTGACATTCACTCTATCTTTCTGTTCCCCTGTAGTCTCTGTTTCTCTCCCCCAGTTCTCTCCTCTCCATTGTTTTGGTTTAAACTGAGACACATCACTATTAGATAATTAAACTATTTAAATGAATGAATGTTATTTACCTGACAAAGACGACGAACTGACAGTAGAGAGGCTGACACCCAGGCATCTAATGCTGCTCTGAGAGAGAGAGAGAGAGGTTTATTCCATTCTAAGCAAACTGATGTTTATCTGAGGACAGATCAGCTGGACTGAGAAGTAAATTTATACTACCAAAATGTCACCTGCCACACACACACAGAAAGAGCGGGGGCGGGGTGAGGGTGAAAATAACAAGTGCATCGTGCTGAGCAGTGGGGTGTGAAAGAGCCAATAACGCCCCTTTGAATTGAATTGAGATATATATATATATAGAGAGACAGAGAGACAGAGAGAGGGAGGGGGAGGGAGAGAGAGAGAGAGAGAGAGAGAGAGAGAGAGAGAGAGAGAGAGAGAGAGAGAGAGAGAGAGAGAGAGAGAGAGGGAGAGGGGGGGAGGGGGAGGGGGAGAGAGAGGGAGGGGGAGAGAGAGAGAGAGAGAGAGAGAGAGAGAGAGAGAGAGAGAGAGAGAGGGAGGGGGAGAGACAGAGAGAGAGAGAGAGAGAGAGAGAGAGAGAGAGAGAGAGAGAGAGAGAGAGGCTCAGTGAGCACAGCCTTGCCATTGAGAAGGGTAGACACAGGAAAACCTGGCTCCCTGTAGAGGAAAGGCTGTGCAACTACTGCACAATAGCAGAACCTGAGACCGAGCTGCATTTCCTGACAAAATGTTTTTAAAAATATATAAAACCATTAGAGTGTCATTTTCCCAAATTTGAAACCCTTATTTAAGGTTTCAAAGACCTCTCTGATGAGGATAGGCTACCCGTCCTGTTGGTGGAGGACGCAGAGAGCTGTGGGTTGGCAGACCACTACATCAAAGACCTCTCTGATGAGGACAGGCTACCCGTCCTGTTGGGGGAGGACGCAGAGAGCTGTGGGTTGGCAGACCACTACATCAAAGACCTCTCTGATGAGGACAGGCTACCCGTCCTGTTGGGGGAGGACGCAGAGAGCTGTGGGTTGGCAGACCACTACATCAAAGACCTCTCTGATGAGGACAGGCTACCCGTCCTGTTGGGGGAGGATGCAGAGAGCTGTGGGTTGGCAGAGAGCTGTGGGTTGGCAGACCACTACATCAAAGACCTCTCTGATGAGGACAGGCTACCCGTCCTGTTGGGGGAGGACGCAGAGAGCTGTGGGTTGGCAGCCCACTACATTGCTGCCTGCCATTAGATGAGGGACAGTGTCTGACAGACCAATCAACCTGCACATGTCCTCTACTGTATACTAACATGTCCTCTACTGTATACTAACATGTCCTCTACTGTATACTAACATGTCCTCTACTGTATACTAACATGTCCTCTACTGTATACTAACATGTCCTCTACTGTATGCTAACATGTCCTCTACTGTATACTAACATGTCCTCTACTGTATACTAACATGTCCTCTACTGTATACTAACATGTCCTCTACTGTATACTAACATGTCCTCTACTGTATACTAACATGTCCTGTCTGTATACTAACATGTCCTCTACTACTGTCCTCTAACATGTCCTCTACTGTATACTAACATGTCCTCTACTGTATACTAACATGTCCTCTACTGTATACTAACATGTCCTCTACTGTATACTAACATGTCCTCTACTGTCCTCTACTGTATACTAACATGTCCTCTACTGTATACTAACATGTCCTCTAACATGTATACTGTATACATGTCCTCTACTGTATACTAACATGTCCTCTACTGTATACTAACATGTCCTCTACTGTATACTAACATGTCCTCTATGTATACTAACATGTCCTCTACTGTATACTAACATGTCCTCTACTGTATACTAACATGTCCTCTACTGTATACTAACATGTCCTCTACTGTATACTAACATGTCCTCTACTGTATACTAACATGTCCTCTACTGTATACTAACATGTCCTCTACTGTATACTAACATGTCCTCTACTGTATACTAACATGTCCTCTACTGTATAACATGTCCTCTACTGTATACTAACATGTCCTCTACTGTATACTAACATGTCCTCTACTGTATACTAACATGTCCTCTACTGTATACTAACATGTCCTCTACTGTATACTAACATGTCCTCTACTGTATACTAACATGTCCTCTACTGTATAACATGTCCTCTAACATGTCCTCTACTGTATACTAACATGTCCTCTACTGTATACTAACATGTCCTCTACTGTATACTAACATGTCCTCTACTGTATACTAACATGTCCTCTACTGTATACTAACATGTCCTCTACTGTATACTAACATGTCCTCTACTGTATACTAACATGTCCTCTACTGTATACTAACATGTCCTCTACTGTATACTAACATGTCCTCTACTGTATACTAACATGTCCTCTACTGTAT